>NC_092090.1:93490086-93640086 GCF_045679555.1 Salvelinus alpinus
AGAGATCCAATACTGCTGGGGGAGAGAGGCACTGTACTGCTGGGGGAGAGAGGTCCAGTACTGCTGGGGGAGAGAGGTCCAGTACTGCTGGGGGAGAGAGGTCTTGTACTGCTGGGGGAGAGAGGTCCAATACTGCTGGGGGAGAGAGGTCCTGTACTGCTGGGGGAGAGAGATCCAATACTGCTGGGGGAGAGAGGTCCAATACTGCTGGGGGAGAGAGGTCCTGTACTGCTGGGGGAGAGAGGTCCAATACTGTTTGGGAGAGAGAGGTCCTGTACTGCTGGGGGAGAGAGATCCAATACTGCTGGGGGAGAGAGGTCCAGTACTGCTGGGGGAGAGAGGTCCAATACTGCTGGGGGAGAGAGGTCCAATACTGCTGGGGGAGAGAGGTCCAATACTGCTGGGGGAGAGAGGTCCAATACTGCTGGGGGAGAGAGGTCCAATACTGCTGGGGGAGAGAGGTCCAGTACTGCTGGGGGAGAGAGGCACTGTACTGCTGGGGGAGAGAGGTCCAATACTGCTGGGGGAGAGAGGTCCTGTACTGCTGGGGGAGAGAGATCCAATACTGCTGGGGGAGAGAGGTCCAATACTGCTGGGGGAGAGAGGTCCTGTACTGCTGGGGGAGAGAGGTCCAGTACTGCTGGGGGAGAGAGGTCCAATACTGCTGGGGGAGAGAGGTCCAGTACTGCTGGGGGAGAGAGGTCCAATACTGTTTGGGAGAGAGAGGTCCTGTACTGCTGGGGGAGAGAGGTCCAGTACTGCTGGGGGAGAGAGGTCCAATACTGCTGGGGGAGAGAGGTCCAGTACTGCTGGGGGAGAGAGGTCCAGTACTGCTGGGGGAGAGAGGCACTGTACTGCTGGGGGAGAGAGGTCCAATACTGCTGGGGGAGAGAGGTCCAATACTGCTGGGGGAGAGAGGTCCAATACTGCTGGGGGAGAGAGGTCTTGTACTGCTGGGGGAGAGAGGTCCAGTACTGCTGGGGGAGAGAGGCACTGTACTGCTGGGGGAGAGAGGTCCAATACTGCTGGGGGAGAGAGGTCCAATACTGTTTGGGAGAGAGAGGTCCAGTACTGCTGGGGGAGAGAGGTCCAATACTGCTGGGGGAGAGAGGTCCAATACTGCTGGGGGAGAGAGGTCTTGTACTGCTGGGGGAGAGAGGTCCAATACTGCTGGGGGAGAGAGGCACTGTACTGCTGGGGGAGAGAGGTCCAATACTGCTGGGGGAGAGAGGTCCTGTACTGCTGGGGGAGAGAGGTCCAATACTGCTGGGGGAGAGAGGTCCAATACTGCTGGGGGAGAGAGGTCCTGTACTGCTGGGGGAGAGAGGTCCAATACTGCTGGGGGAGAGAGTTCCAATACTGTTTGGGAGAGAGGTGGAGGGGTATTTTGTGGGGCAGGACACTCTCAGATGGTGACACGGCATTTCAGCTCTGCATGTCAAATATAAATTGCTTTGACCTTCTTCCTCTCGTATTTATTGCTCTGTGCAGGTAGGAGATATTTTTTTCTTTCTGCGGACAGCCCAAAGTACTGAGGCCTGCAGATCTCTGCATATTTATATACAAGGGAAATGGGAAAACAATATTTCACTCTCAATACGTTCAAATAAGACACATGAATAGAAAATGAAACGCTGTTGGGGGAGAGAGGTCCAGTACTGCTCGGAGGGAGAGAGGTCCAGTACTGCTCGGAGGGAGAGAGGTCCAGTACTGCTCGGAGGGAGAGAGGTCCAGTACTGCTCGGGGGGAGAGAGGTCCAGTACTGCTCGGGGGGAGAGAGGTCCAGTACTGCTCGGGGGGAGAGACGTCCAGTACTGCTCGGAGGGAGAGAGGTCCAGTACTGCTCGGGGGGAGAGAGGTCCAGTACTGCTCGGGGGGAGAGAGATCCAGTACTGCTCGGGGGGAGAGAGGTCCAGTACTGCTCGGGGGGAGAGAGGTCCAGTACTGCTCGGGGGGAGAGACGTCCAGTACTGCTCGGAGGGAGAGAGGTCCAGTACTGCTCGGGGGGAGAGAGGTCCAGTACTGCTCGGGGGGAGAGACGTCCAGTACTGCTCGGGGGAGAGAGGTCCAGTACTGCTCGGGGGGAGAGAGGTCCAGTACTGCTCGGGGGGAGAGAGGTCCAGTACTGCTCGGGGGGAGAGAGGTCCAGCACTGCTTGGGGGGAGAGAGGTCCAGTACTGCTGGGGGAGAGAGGTCCTGTACTGCTCGGGGGGAGAGAGGTCCAGTACTGCTCGGGGGAGAGACGTCCAGTACTGCTCGGGGGGAGAGAGGTCCAGTACTGCTCGGGGGAGAGAGGTCCAGTACTGCTCGGGGGGAGAGAGGTCCAGTACTGCTCGGGGGGAGAGAGGTCCAGTACTGCTCGGGGGGAGAGAGGTCCAGTACTGCTCGGGGGAGAGACGTCCAGTACTGCTCGGGGGGAGAGAGGTCCAGTACTGCTCGGGGGGAGAGAGGTCCAGTACTGCTCGGGGGGAGAGAGGTCCAGTACTGCTCGGGGGAGAGAGGTCCAGTACTGCTCGGGGGGAGAGAGGTCCAGTACTGCTCGGGGGAGAGAGGTCCAGTACTGCTCGGGGGAGAGACGTCCAGTACTGCTCGGGGGGGGAGAGGTCCAGTACTGCTCGGGGGGAGAGAGGTCCAGTACTGCTCGGGGGAGAGAGGTCCAGTACTGCTCGGGGGGAGAGAGGTCCAGTACTGCTCGGGGGGAGAGAGGTCCAGTACTGCTCGGGGGAGAGACGTCCAGTACTGCTCGGGGGGAGAGAGGTCCAGTACTGCTGGGGAGAGAGGTCCTGTACTGCTCGGGGGGGAGAGGTCCAGTACTGCTCGGGGGGAGAGAGGTCCAGTACTGCTCGGGGGAGAGACGTCCAGTACTGCTCGGGGGGAGAGAGGTCCAGTACTGCTCGGGGGGGGAGAGGTCCAGTACTGCTCGGGGGGAGAGAGGTCCAGTACTGCTCGGGGGAGAGAGGTCCAGTACTGCTCGGGGGGAGAGAGGTCCAGTACTGCTCGGGGGGAGAGAGGTCCAGTACTGCTCGGGGGGAGAGAGGTCCAGTACTGCTCGGGGGGAGAGAGGTCCAGTACTGCGCGGAAGGAGAGAGGTCCAGTACTGCTCGGGGGGAGAGAGGTCCAGTACTGCTCGGAGGGAGAGAGGTCCAGTACTGCTGGGGAGAGAGGTCCTGTACTGCTCGGGGGGAGAGAGGTCCAGTACTGCTCGGGGGGAGAGAGGTCCAGTACTGCTCGGGGGGAGAGAGGTCCAGTACTGCTCGTGGGGAGAGAGATCCAGTACTGCTCGGGGGGAGAGAGGTCCAGTACTGCGCGAAAAGAGAGAGGTCCAGTACTGCTCGGGGGGAGAGAGGTCCAGTACTGCTCGGGGGGAGAGAGGTCCAGTACTGCTCGGGGGGAGAGAGGTCCAGTACTGCTCGGGGGGAGAGAGGTCCTGTACTGCTCGGGGGGAGAGAGGTCCAGTACTGCTCGGGGGGAGAGAGGTCCAGTACTGCTCGGGGGGAGAGAGGTCCTGTACTGCTCGGAGGGAGAGAGGTCCAGTACTGCTCGGGGGGAGAGAGGTCCAGTACTGCTCGGGGGGAGAGAGATCCAGTACTGCTCGGGGGGAGAGAGGTCCAGTACTGCTCGGGGGGAGAGAGGTCCTGTACTGCTCGGAGGGAGAGAGGTCCAGTACTGCTGGGGAGAGAGGTCCAGTACTGCTCGGGGGGAGAGAGATCCAGTACTGCTTGGAGGGAGAAAGATCCAGTACTGCTCGGAGGGAGAGAGATCCAGTACTGCTCGGAGGGAGAGAGATCCAGTACTGCTCGGAGGGAGAGAGGTCCAGTACTGCTCGGGGGGAGAGAGGTCCAGTACTGCTCGGGGGGAGAGAGGTCCGGTACTGCTGGAGAGAGAGGTCCTGTACTGCTGGGGAGAGAGGCCCTGTACTGCAATAAATACCCATCATAGAAACTCAGAGATGATTTAGGAGAAGTTGAGCACAGAGAGGAGGGGCTACAAACAACCTTCACCCTTATCAGGTTTTATCCCAGTGGAGATATGGGGGGTGGGAGGGGTGGAGGGAGATCTATAATCTGAGCATCATGTTGGGGTGTCCCCTGTGGATGATCTGAGTGTCATGTTGGGCTGTCCCCTGTAGATGGGGGCTAGGGTAAGAGAGATAGCTCTTTGCTGCTCAGTGAGGGGAGAAGGTTGTGTGTGTGTGTGTGTGTGTGTGTGTGTGTGTGTGTGTGTGTGTGTGTGTGTGTGTGTGTGTGTGTGTGTGTGTGTGTGTGTGTGTGTGTGTGTGTGTGTGTGTGTGTGTGTGTGTGTTTGTGTGTGTGTGTGTGTGTCACCCTGTGTGTATGTGTGTGTGTGTGTGTGTGTGTGTGGTGGAGGCCCAGAGGATGACAGTTATAGATGAGAGTCTCAGCGTGTGGTCTCAGGCAGGCAGTGAGCTGTAGCCAATGCAGCAGACCCACCCTCTGAGCTGAGTGGCACATTAAATCTACCTTCTCTTCCTCACCAGCCCCACAGCCTCCAGACAAAATAACACTTTGCTAAGGTCCCACTGAAACTTAGCTGTGTCCCCTTGAAGAGTGGACTATGTTTTCATTTGAATCAGTTTCATGGATAAATCGATTCTGCGGGTGAAAAAGAAGATGAAGGTGAAGCTTCATGGAATATAGCAGAGATTTCACTTTTCCCTCTCTGTGTTTCATCCCCCCAAAAATGTACATTTACACTTTAATCACTGCACTCTATACTCCTCTGTAAACTGGTCATCTCTGTATACCCAGTGGTTATACTTATTTATAAAACCCTCTTAAAGGTTAAATTTAGCTGATGCTCTTATCCAGAGCGACTTACAGTTAGTGCATTCATCTTAAGATAGCTGGGTGAGACAACCACACATCACCGGCATAATAAGTACATTTTCCCTCAATAAAGTAGTTATCAGCACAGTCAGAGCTAGAAGGGGCGGAGGGGTCGAGGGGTCGAGGAGTCGAGGGGTCGAGGCGAGGGGATTATTTCAGATACTCTTTGAAGATGTAGGGTTTCAGGTGCTTTTGGAAGATGAGCAGGGACTCTGCTGTTCTAGCTTCAGAGGGAAGCTGGTTCCACCATTGGGGTGCCAGGACAGAGCAGAGCTACGGGAGGGCTGAGCTGGAGCTGCCCTCCCGTAGGAGTGGGAGGGCCAGGAGACCAGAGGTGGCGGAACGGAAGGCTCGGGTTGGGGGTGTAGGGTGTGAGCACAGCCTGAAGGTAGGAAGGGGCAGTTCCTCTTGCTGCTCCGTAAGCAATCACCATGGTCTTGTAGTGGATGTGAGGTTTGATTGGAGTGTGCAGAGGAGCGGGATGACATGGGAGAACTTGGGAAGGTTGAATATCAGACGGGCTGCAGCGTTCTGATTAAATTGCAAGGGTTTGATGGCAAAAGCGGGGAGCCCAGCCAACAGCGAGATGCAGTAGTCCAGACGGGAGATGACAAGTGCCTGGATTAGGACCTGCACCGCGTCCTGTGTGAGGTAGAGTCGTACTCTACGGATGTTGTAGAGCATGAACCTGCAGGAGCGAGTCACTGCTTTGATGTTTGCAGAGAATGACAGGATGTTGTCCAGGGTAACGCCAAGTTCTTTGCACTCTGGGAGGGCAACACGGTGGAGTTGTCAACCGTGATGGAGAGGTCTTTGAGTGAGCAGACCTTCCCCGGGAGGAAGAGCAGCTCTGTCTTGTCGAGGTTGAGCTTGAGGTGGTGGACCGACATCCAAGTTGAGATATCTGCCAGGCACGCAGAGATGCGTGTCGCCATCTTGGTGTCAGAAGAGGGGAAGGAGAAAAGTAGTTCAGTGTCATCTGCATAGCAATGATAGGAGAGACCATGTGAGCATATGACGGAGGTGAGTGACTTGGTGTATAGAGAGGAGATGGCCGAGATCCGAGCCCTGGGGGACACCAGTAGTGAGAATATGTGGTGCAGACACAGATCCTCTCCACATCACCTGGTAGGAGTGACCTGCCAGGTAGAATGCAATCCAAGAGTGTGCAGAGCCTGAGACGCCCAGCCCTGAGAGGGTGGAGAGGAGGACCTGATGGTTCAGGGTGTTAGGAGGATGAGAAGAGAGGAGAGAGAGTCAGCTTTGGCAGTGTGGAGAGCCTCTGTGACACAGAGGAGAGCAGTCTTAGTTGAGTGACCCGTCTTGGCACCTGATACTCCCTGCATGTCTCGGCACACCTGAGCATACGACACCATCTGTTACAAAGATTTCCTCCTCCCTTTATATCTTGTCCTATAACACTCGCATATTACCTTTCTGGTATGTTCAGAAGACAAAACAGCACTCTTTTCTTACAATGAACAAAAATATAAACTCAACATGTAAAGTGTTTCATGAGCTACTATAAAAGATCGCAGAAATGTTCCATACACAAAAAAATAGAATTTTTCTCAAATTGTGTGCACAAATTTATTTATATCCCTGTTAGTGAACATTTGTCCTTTGTCAAGATAATCCATTGACCTGACAGGTGTGGCATATCAAGAAGCTGATTAAACAGCATGATCATTACACAGGTGCACCTTGTGCTGGGGACAATAAAAGGCCACTTTAAAATATGAAGTTCTATCACACAACACAATGCCGCAGATGGTCTCAAGTTTTGAGGGAGTGTGCAATTGGCATGCTGACTGAAGGAATGTCCACCGGAGCCCACCCAGGGCTGCAGTCCTGCCCAGTCATGTGAAGTCGATAGATTCGGGCTTAATTTATTTATTTAAATTGACTGATTTACTGATTTGAACTGTAACTCAGTAAAATCTTTGAAATTGTTTGCATGTTGCGTTTAAATATTTTTGTTCGGTAAATGATCAGCTTTCATGAAATAATCCCGGTCCCGATCTGTAATGTTGAAAAGCACACACACCTGTGCTGTGATTCAGTAGCTTTTCATGACGACTAAGCTCGTTGTATATCCTGTGATGAAACCGGAGGAGAATGTGCTGTTTCAGGAGACCTGCCGCTGTTAGTAGCCTGGGTCCTGGCATGCCGTCGCCTTGACGACAGACCGGTCGACGCCATAGGAGACACGCGAAAGCGGCGAGATGGGACGCAGGGCGCTCCAGGTGAGTGAAAGTCGCTGAGACGCAGGCTGGTGCGCTAGGCCTCTGGGGTGCTCCCGCTCCCCTCCCACAACCATCCCTCTTTACAAGGACAGAGCAAGGTCGTTGGAAAATGGGAGCTGGGGAGGTTTAAAGGGGAAGGAGAGCTGTGGCTCCGCACTACTGATTAATGAGAAGGCTGTCTGGCCAGTGAAGCAGGTGTGGGATTGCAGAGAGGGGAAAGAGGCCATGGAGGAGATGGGATTAGAGTAATAAAGTGTTGGAGAACATGTCAAACTGTTCTCTGAGTATGAATTCAGGTGGGTCTTTGCACTTCAGCAAACACATTTACCTCCAATTAGTCCTTTTGGAAGTTTTTATGGTAAGACTTTCTCATGTTCTCAGAGTATAATGGAAGAAGAATAAGAACAGCGGAAACATGGGCCATTTAATTTTAATGCCGATTTAGTCATTTGTAAACCTGTAGCTAGTACAACACTGTTCACTATTCAACTGTCAGGCTCATGTGCAAACATATTCAGTTGAAGGAAACGGGATATATGAGTCACACCTACTCAATCTGTCAACTACGGAAAAATTGCTAAAAGCGGATAAATATTCAATCAAACTCAGACAGATATCCCTGGAATGTGCGCAGACATCAGCAGACATGAAAAATAATAACATTTGCCCTCTTTATGCAACTTTGCTTCTCCCTTTACTCTGGTAAAACTAGAGGGGCTATCTGAGGAGGATAGGAGCTCTCGGACAGGGTCAGAGGGGACAAAGTCAACGTGGAGTGCTCTTGGCTGCCCATGCCAGCCCTCCTGGGGCCGAGAGTGAGTCCAGTGGCCTTCCTCAGCCGGCTGCTAATGCACACGGACACATCACACCTCAGCCATGGAGCTGCTTTTAGGTATTAACCTACATGTATTATTCATTACCTTCACAGGGAGAGGGCGTGAAAAAGGTCACGGCACAGTCAACTTCAGCTCCGTCGTCCCGGCCTGACGATTCAGACTAGTCCGCATCGATGATGGTCCCTAATCGACTTCCAGTGGAGGGTGACGGGGAGCCAGGAGAGTGGAGCGTGACGGGGAGCCAGGAGAGTGGAGGGTAGGGGGAAGTCCAAGGGAGTCAAGACAATTATGGTGGACCACACTTTATGGTTGGATCAGGAGAACCGTATTGGGGTCAGAGCTGGGTTCAAATGAGTATTTTCAAAATACACAGCCCAAAACAAGTACTTTTATTTGAGTATTTGAATGGTTATTTGTAAAAACCAAATAATCTACCAAATTTGAGAGTATTCTCAAACACTATTTTCACATTACTGGGTTAAATGCATGGGAGTGTATTTGAGTCAGTGTATTTGAGTATTTTCAAATACTTTCCAAGTGTATTACCAAATGCATTAAAATATTTAGTCCCGCTTTAAATGAATTGCAGCTTATAAAGGCTTCATAAAGCCTTCATAAAACCTCCATAAACACTATGTAAATGTGTCACAAATTATCTATAACCGTATGTCATGCTCTATAAACGGTTCATAAACGTGGCGTAACTGTGTGACATAACCAATAATGTCAAATGTGACATAACCCACTTGGTCAAATATGACATAAATCTTTATAAAGGGTGGCATAAGTGCTGCTCTAATAAAGGCTTTATACATCGTATTACATTGAGGCTTCACAGGGCATTTATAGCCTCATCATGCATCTTGGTACAGCATTGCAACACCAGGATAGTCGGTTCGATTCCCGCGACCACCCATACGTAAAAATGTATGCACGCATGACTGTACGTCACTTTGGATAGAAGTGTCTGGTAAATTATATTACTCGAAAACATTTCTAGGATGGCACAAGTGAAAAAAAAAAAAAAGTGGTTGTTCCACTGGATATCATAAGGTGAATGCACCAATTTGTAAGTCGCTCTGGATAAGAGCGTCTGCTAAATGACTTAAATGTAAATGTAAATGCACAACCTCTTTCCCTTTTGGATGCGTAGCCAATATTGCACCCGGCCTCAACTTTCCCCAAAATGCCGTGCTGCAGGATGACACAAAGTGCAGTCATACACAGCAAAATACTTTGGTAGGGCCTTCAAATTATTATTGTAATATATACAGTATATTGTCCGAGTTTCACACCTTTTACATTTTTATAGAAAAACAACAAAATTGGATTTTATGTATTTACAACAATGCTTAAACCACATCAAGTGAAGTTAGGTCTGGGAAAAATCTAACAAAATAAACGTTGATTTTTGAGTGTAGTTTCCCTTTCATTTAGTGCGCATGCACTGATGTTTGATTAGCAGTGTTTCTGTAGCGCAGTAATCACATATGTGATGAGTTCGCAAATCAAATGCTCTCTTGTGGTGCCACTGGACAGCGAAAAACGAGTAAGATTTATTGTAATTTAAATTAGATTACATCACTACCTCAATTGTTATTTTAAATAATTTTGGTGGCTTTACAGCAATTGCTAGCTAGCTAGCTAACGAAAATGTAACTAGCTAGCAGGCTCAGCTAAATAAAATCCCCCTAGTAACAGCTATGTCTCATAGTCACGTCATGAGATTTGTAAATGAAAGAGGAATACAATAAAACTGATCAAATGTAGTTTCCCATCTCCCCATTTAGATTATCTTTGGTGCAGAAATGCCCTCATTAATTTATATTTAACTAGGCATGTCAGTTAAGAACAAATTCTTATTTACAATGACGGCCTACACCGGCCAAACCCGGACGACACTGGACCAATTGTGCGCTGCCCTATAGGACTCCCAATCACGGCCAGTTGTGATACAGCCTGGATTCGAACCAGGGTGTCTGTAGTGACACCTCAAGCACTGAGATGCAGTGCCTTAGACCCTGCGCCACTTGGGAGCCAGCATATCCAGACGGAAAGGCATTTCCTAACAGACCTGCTAACTTTCTTTGTTGTTACTTTTAATAAGGTTTAACCAACATGCAGTACTTCCAGCAGGCAGAGAGGTAAGAACCATTCGTCCGCCAGCTGAGGAAGAAGCTAAACTATAAATGTGTAATGTTCAATGTAATTGCATTGCTGGACTTTTTGAAACTTAATGTATTTGTATTGTTTAAAAAGAAAAACAATAATAGAAAAAGTATGGGTTTAAACATATCTTTAAAGGAACATTTTAAAATGTTCAACTTCATATTCATCATCTCCAGCATCACCCCAACATCAACCTATGTGAAAATTGCACATTTCAATGTTTTGTAGTAAAAAAAGATAGAGGAAGATAAATGTTTTTCAATGACATCATCGGTGTGTATCGTGTGATTTTACCAATTTTATGAGTAGGCATTTTTTAACTAATTGGTTGATGATGTTGTCGCTGTGGTGGTGCTGGAGACGATGAATAAGAATTTGAACATTTTTGAAATTATCCTTTAATGTTTACTTTATTTGGGCTGTTAGTGAATTCCCTAAGTCTTAATACATTTGTGTTTACATCATTAAGCCTTTATGAGTGTTTATCCTCTTAAGATGTGATGTGAAACCTAACCCTACTAAAGAAGGCCATGTTGATGCGTCGGTCCACCAGACATTTGAGCGGAAGTGTCTGGGAACGAGATTAGGTGTAATGTGACTAACTTCACTTTAGAGCGTGTGCCATCCTTCAGCACAACATGTCACCCTTTATAAAGCACATGTTTATGTCACATTTGATATTGGTGATTATGTCACACAGTTATGCCACATTTATGAGCCCTTTATAAAGTATGACATAAGGTTATAGATTATTTGTAACACATTGATGTAGTGCTTGTGAAGAGATTATGAAGCCTTTACAATATTAAACTACTTTTCAAATCAAATATATCTAGAATACTTCTTTTCGATTGTATGTGGAAGTAATTGAGATACTGTATTTGAAATAGTATTTGAACCCAGGTCTAATTGGGGTGTGTTGGTTTCAATGTCAATTTTCCTCAATGCCTTTCAATGAGAAAGTGTGGAATTGACATTGGAATTTCAGTTTACTTCCTGAATCGACTGAATTTAGATGGAATTGACCACAACCCTGCTATCGAGTAAATGAAAGCTAAAGCCTTCGTTGGATACAGTACTCGTACTCAGCCTTCGTTGGATACAGTACTCGTATTCATCCTTCGTTGGATACAGTACTCGTACTCAGCCTTCTTTGGATACAGTACTCGTACTCAGCCTTCGTTGGATACAGTACTCGTACTAATCCTTCGTTGGATACAGTACTCGTACTCAGCCTTCGTTGGATACAGTACTCGTACTCATCCTTCGTTGGATACAGTACTCGTACTCAGCCTTCGTTGGATACAGTACTCGTACTCATCCTTCGTTGGATACAGTGCTCGTACTCATCCTTCGTTGGATACAGTACTCGTACTCAGCCTTCGTTGGATACAGTACTCGTACTCAGCCTTCGTTGGATACAGTACTCGTACTCAGCCTTCGTTGGATACAGTACTCGTACTCAGCCTTCGTTGGATACAGTACTCGTCCTCAGCCTTCGTTGGATACAGTACTCGTACTCAGCCTTCGTTGGATACAGTACTCGTACTCAGCCTTCGTTGGATACAGTACTCAGGCTGCTTTGCTGATGACATTGCTTTCTATGAAAGCAATGTCTTGTGGTCTCTCACTTTTCTCGAAAGTGCTTTTTTCTAAATTGCTTCAAGGTTTTTGTTATACACAATAGCCGTTGGTCACTGAACAGAATTGGCCACTGATTACTGTCAAGAGTATGTCAGGTCTGTGGAAGTGGCCCCCGTTGAAAGATGAGAGCATCCGGAAGCTAAGTGTTGGAGTCGTCCTTGCCTCAGGCTGCAGGACTATTCCTCCCCATTCCTTTGTTTCACACAACTTTGAGGGCTGACAATTGTAGGGGATAGGATACAAGCTGAAAATGAAGGTCTGCTCTAAATGAACTAGCCATGAAAGTTTTGAGAATTACAGTAGAGGAAGGTGAAATTGTGGAGATGATGTGTGTGTGTGTGTGTGTGTGTGTGTGTGTGTGTGTGTGTGTGTGTGTGTGTGTGTGTGTGTGTGTGTGTGTGTGTGTGTGTGTGTGTGTGTGTGTGTGTGTGTGTGTGTGTGTGTGTGTGTGTGTGTGTGTGTGTGTGTGTGTGTGTGCAAATGCATTAGCCTCTGAAACAGGAAGGAACACAACTTCAGAGTCAATGCATGACGACCTATAAATCAGTCTCTGTCTGTCTGTACAGCTCATAGTTTGTAGCAAAGTGTATTGAAAATATTGTTGATCTCTTGGGCTGTTATACCTGGCTTAAATCAAATCAAATTGTATTAGTCACATGCGCCGAATACAACAGGTGTAGACCTTACAGTGAAATGCTTACTTATGAGCCCCTAACCAACAATGTAGTTTAAAAACAAATGTGGATAAGAATAAGAAATAAAAGTAACAAGTAATATAAGAGCAGCAATAAAATAACAATAGCGAGATACAGGGGAGTACCGGTACAGAGTCAATGTGCGGGGGCACTGGTTAGTTGAGGTAATATGTACATGTAGGTAGAGTTATTAAAGTGACTATGCATAGATGATAACAACAGAGAGTAGCAGCGGTGTAAAAGAGGAGGGGCAATGTAAATAGTCTGGATAGCCATTTGATTAGGTGTTCAGGAGTCTTATGACTTGGGGGTAGAAGTTGTTTAGAAGCCTCTTGGACTTAGACTTGGCGCTCCGGTATCGCTTGCAGTGCGGTAGCAGAGAGAACAGTCTATGACTAGGGTAGATGGAGTCTTTGACAATTTTTAGGGCCTTCCTCTGACACTGCCTGGTATAGAGGTCCTGGATGGCAGGAAGCTCGGCCCCAGTGATGTACTGGGCCGTTCGCACTACCCTCTGCAGTGCCTTGCGGTCAGAGGCCGAGCAGTTGCCATACCAGACAGTGATGCAACCAGTCAGGATGCTCTCGATGGTGCAGCTGTAGAACCTTTTGAGGGTCTGAGGACCCATGCCAAATCTTTTTAGTCTCCTGAGGGGAATAGGTTTTGTCGTGCCATCTTCACGACTGTCTTGGTGTGCTTGGACCATATTAGTTTGTTGGGGATGTGGACACCACTTAAAGCTCTCAACCTGCTCCACTGCAGCCCCGTCAATGAGAATGTGGGCGTGCTCGGTCCTCTTTTTCCTGTAGTCCACAATCATCTCCGTTGTCTTGATCACATTGAGGGAGAAGTTCTTGTTGAACAGGGAGTACAGGAGGGGACTGAGCACCCACCCGAGGGGCCCATGTGTTGAGGATTAGCATGGCGGATGAGTTGTTACCTACCCTTACCACCTGGGGGTGGCCCATCAGGAAGTCCAGGATCCAGTTGCAGAGTGAGGTGTTTAGTCCCAGGGTTCTTAGCTCAGTGATGAGCTTTGAGGGCACTCTGGTGTTGAACGTTGAGCTGTAGTCAACGAATAGCATTCTCACATAGGTGTTCCTTTTGTCCAGGTGGGAAAGGGCAGTATGGAGTGCAATAGAGATTGCATCATCTGTGGATCTATTGCGGCGGTATGCAAATTGGAGTGGGTCTAGGGTTTCTGGGATAATGGTGTTGATGTGAGCCATGACCAGCCTTTCAAAGCACTTCATGGCTGTTGACGTGAGTGCTACGGGTCAGTAGTCATTTAGACAGGTTGCCTTAGTGTTCTTGGGCACAGGCACTATGGTGGTCTGCTTAAAACATGTTGGTATTACAGACTCGGACAGGGAGAGGTTGAAAATGTCAGTGAAGACACTTGGTAGTTGGTCAGCGCATGCTCGCAGTACACGTCCTGGTAATCCGTCTGGCCCTGCGGCCAGAATGTTGACCTGTTTAAAGGTCTAACTCACATCGGCTGCGGAGAGCGTGATCACACAGTCTTCCAGAACAACTGGTGCTCTCATGCATGTTTTAGTGTTATTTGCCTCGAAGCGAGCATAGAAGTAGTTTGGCCCTACCAACATGCAGGGCCAGACGGATTACCAGGACGTGTACTGCGAGCATGCGCTGACCAACTACCAAGTGTCTTCACTGACATTTTCAACCTCTCCCTGTCCGAATCTGTAATACCAACATGTTTTAAGGCTCGTGTCACTGGGCAGCTCTCGGCTGTGCTTCCCTTTGTAGTCTGTAATGGTTTGCAAGCCCTGCCACATCCGACGAGTGTCAGAGCTGGTGTTAAACGATTCGATCTTAGTCATGTATTGACGCTTTGCCTGTTTGATGGTTCATCGGAGGGCAGAGCGGGATTTCTTATAACCTTCCGGCTTCTTGAAAGCGGCAGCTCTAGCCTTTAGCTCAGTGCAGATGTTGCCTTTAATCCATGGCTTCTGGTTGGGGTATGTACGTATAGTCACTGTGGGGACAACGTCATCGATGCACTTATTGTTGAAGCCAATGACTGACATGGTGTACTCCTCAATGCCATCGGAGGAATCCCGGAACATATTCCAGTCTGTGCTAATAAAACAGTCCTGTAGTTTAGCATCTGCTTCATTTGACCACTTTTTTACTGGTGCTTCCTTCTTTCATTTTTGCTTGTAAACAGGAATCAGGAGGATAGAATTATGGTCAGATTTGCCAAATGGAGGGTGAGAGAGAGAGCTTTGTATGCGTTTCTGTGTGTGGAGTAAAGGTGGTCCAGAGTTTTCTTCCCTCTGGTTGCACATTTAACATGCTGATAGAAATTTGGTAAAACGGATTTAAGTTTCCCTGCATTAAAGTCATTGACTACTAGGAGCGCCGCCTCTGGGTGAGCGTTTTCTCTTAGTGCCAGCATCGGACTGGGTGGTAAGTATAAACAGCTATGGAAAATACAGATGAAAACTCTCTAGGTAGGTGGTGTGGTCTAGAGTTTATCATAAGATACTCTACCTCAAGCGAGCAATAGCTCGAGACTTCTTTAGATATCGTGCACCAGCTGTTATTTGCAAAAATACATAGTCTGCTGCCCTTGTCTTACCAGACGCCGCTGTTCTATCCTGCCGACACAGCGTGTAACCAGCCAGCTGTATGTTGATAGGGTCGTCATTCAGCCACATCTTTGTGAAGCATAAGATATTACAGATTTGAATGTCCCGTTTGGTAGTTTAATCTTCCCAGTAGGTCATCTATTTTATTCTCCAAAGATTGCACGTTTGCTAGCAGAATGGAAGGAAGTTGGGGTTTATCTGATCGCCTATGAATTCTCAGGAGGCAGCCCGCCTCCTGTGGAGCTGTTATAGAACATCAAAAAGTAAGGATTACTGTAGACACCTTAAATATTGGTGACAGCATCTCGTTTACAAGCTAAGGTGTTTGCGTTGCATCTCGTTTACAAGCTAAGGTGTTTGCTTTGCATCTCGTTTACAAGCTAAGGTGTTTGCGTTGCATCTCGTTTACAAGCTAAGGTGTTTGCGTTGCATCTCGTTTACAAGCTAAGGTGTTTGCGTTGCATCTCGTTTACAAGCTAAGGTGTTTGCGTTGCATCTCGTTTACAAGCTAAGGTGTTTGCGTTGCATCTCGTTTACAAGCTAAGGTGTTTGCGTTGCATCTCGTTTACAAGCTAAGGTGTTTGCGTTGCCTAATTAACGGTAAATAAGTCAATTGTTTTGCCCCAAAATTGGCCAAGATGATTAGCTAGCAGGCTAAAATGGTTTACAGTCAGTCACTTCTACACTGTTTTGCCAGTTAGAGTAGTGATGTCGTGTCAATAACAGTCTCCAGTTGACCATTGTGATGCGCATCCATGCTTATCTACTTTCCATGCGTATTCCTCAGCTCTCAACATTGTCTCCACTGAGAAAAACTTATCCAGGGGCTCAGTACAGCACTGACTGTGGCAACCGATCCCCCAGTCATTGTAGGTACAACACAGTCTGACAGACGAACCGATCCCCCAGACACTGCAGGTACAACACAGTCTGACAGACGAACCGATCCCCCAGACACTGTAGGTACAACACAGTCTGACAGACGAACCGATCCCCCAGACACTGCAGGTACAACACAGTCTGACAGACGAACCGATCCCCCAGACACTGTAGGTACAACACAGTCTGACAGACGAACCGATCCCCCAGACACTGCAGGTACAACACAGTCTGACAGACGAACCGATCCCCCAGACACTGTAGGTACAACACAGTCTGACAGACGAACCGATCCCCCGGACACTGCAGGTACAACACAGTCTGACAGACGAACCGATCCCCCAGACACTGCAGGTACAACACAGTCTGACAGACGAACCGATCCCCCAGACACTGTAGGTACAACACAGTCTGACAGACGAACCGATCCCCCAGACACTGCAGGTACAACACAGTCTGACAGACGAACCGATCCCCCAGACACTGCAGGTGCAACACAGTCTGACAGACGAACCGATCCCCCAGACACTGTAGGTACAACACAGTCTGACAGACGAACCGATCCCTCAGACACTGCAGGTACAACACAGTCTGACAGACGAACCGATCCCCCAGACACTGCAGGTACAACACAGTCTGACAGACGAACCGATCCCCCGGACACTGCAGGTACAACACAGTCTGACAGACGAACCGATCCCCCAGACACTGCAGGTACAACACAGTCTGACAGACGAACCGATCCCCCAGACACTGTAGGTACAACACAGTCTGACAGACGAACCGATCCCCCGGACACTGCAGGTACAACACAGTCTGACAGACGAACCGATCCCCCAGACACTGCAGGTACAACACAGTCTGACAGACGAACCGATCCCCCAGACACTGTAGGTACAACACAGTCTGACAGACGAACCGATCCCCCAGACACTGCAGGTACAACGCAGTCTGACAGACGAACCGATCCCCCAGACACTGCAGGTGCAACACAGTCTGACAGACGAACCGATCCCCCAGACACTGCAGGTACAACACAGTCTGACAGACAACTGCACTTTTAGCCCGAGTCTATTCGCCTGATTACCATATAGAGTTCATTTGGTCCTTTCTCCCTCTGTTCTTCCAATCGTTGTGTTAATGAGTCTTTAACACTGTGTCAATAAGAAGTGTGCCCCTGTGTGTTCGGCCGAGCATGTCTATTCCCCCCTCAATTACAGAGAGAAAGAGAGAAGGAGAGAGTGGGGCCCAGTGGCCACAGGGTGGTGTGGGGTGGGGGATGTTTTCCTAATGGCAGAGCCCCATTGCCACAGGGCACAGCGACGAGTGGCTCATTACAGATAATGGCTGAGATAAATGAGAACCTCCTCACCCTTGCTCATCTATTTCTGCCTGATTACCCTCTCCTCCCAAATAATAATATTAATAATAATAATAACAATAATGAGAATTATTCCACAGGGGGGTCGCAGGGTTAACACAATGACGAGGAGGGTATTATATGTGGATTGGTTTGTGCTGCTTGGTACGTTTGTTTAGTGGGCTGTTGTTTTCCCTCCCTAGTCTGATACGGGCACGGTTGACATTAATTAATTTGTGAAGAGCATGATTGATGGGACATGAAGCCTCTGGGGTGTTTAGACACCAAGTGGACTGCACAAAGCTACTAATGCCTCTGGCTATGTTATTTTTTTAATGCGTTTTTTTTCAGTTCATACTTCATTGCATATGTTTTTATACCCTCATAAAAATTATACTTTAAACCGTAATCAAATTAACCAATAAAAAAGTTAATTAGATTCAACACATTGAGTTATTTCTTGTAATGCTCACACACACACACACACACACACACACACACACACACACACACACACACACACACACACACACACACACACACACACACACACACACACACACACACACACACACACACACACACACACACACACACACACACACACACGCATGCCAGACACACACAATTAATGTAGGGATGTTGTTCAGTGTCATACCTTGGAGTTGAAGACTTCATTCTCCGCCATGCCTGGAAGCTCTGCTCTGACTCCAAAGCATTCATTTACACACCATTATGCAGTGGAAGGACTGTATCCCCTTTGACCTAACCCCAGACATCCTCACCTCCCTGTAGACCTGAGAGCAGGAGAAACTTTCAACAGTTACTATTTCAAAGCCGCTGTCAGCCACAGCCACTGTTAATCCACCCGTGATCCCCACTCTCTTTACCTCTATCTCTGCTCTGATTTATTCACCACTGCCATGACCGTCTCAGCTCTTCTCCAGCTTGAATTTCACAATCCCACTACGGGTTCAAATGCTTCCTTTCCACGTGCTGTGAATACTCCAACAGGCTGGCTTTAAAAGGTTCAAAGGAAACGGTGCGTTCTGTGAGCGAGCGCCCCCCTAAACTCACCACCCATGGTGAGCGTGGGTGCAGGATGGGGGAAGTGTGGGGGGGAGGGGTCGTTATCAGGCCGCTTCATTCCGTCTGCCACCAGCAGGGGAGCGGTCTAATCGCTGTCAGCTCAGTGGCCCGCCTGCCGTCTGAGGAAGGCAGATAGACGCCGCTCACCAAAGGACTCTGAATCTTGGCTCACCATGGCCATATGCCTAGACACACACACACATCATCCAGCCGCCACATTTCAAAGAGGAGCAAAACAAGGGACCCAGAAAAAGAGAAGAGGAGGGGAAAAGATATGAAGACAGACAGACTGATGAGGGGGTGGGGGGTGGGGGGGGGCAGAAGAAGGACAGAAGGAATGGGTCGGCTTCTAAGTGCCAGATCTGGTTTTGAATCCCCCCCCACAATGATCAAAGTTATCATCTCCTTCTTCAGCGAGTGGGTTTTAATTGAGCAGAAAGTTGTTATCTCTGTGTATTCTGTTTAGAACAGATAGATGTTTTTTCACAAGGGGCTGCTTTATATGGAAATGGGATGAATGCACAAGGAAGACGAGACACAAAAGTTGATTGGAGAAACTTCAAAGAGTGTATAAATGTAATGTAGATTTTACTTTACTAATCTCTCCATTTACATTCTTATTTTGTAAGAGCCATAGGGAGGTCTAAAATACAAAATCTTCTGTTTTACTGCTTACTGTAACTAATTCACTATCAGTTTCCTCATGGGAGTTATTGAATAGAGAAAATTAAATTGGTCTGAGGATGACAGAGAATTAGTGTAGAGGGTTTATGACCCTAGTATGATATACAGTGGAAAGTATTCACCCACCTTTTGCAGCAATTACAGCTGTAAGTCTCTTGGCGTATGTCTCTATAAGCTTGGCACATCTAGCCACTGGGATTTTTGATCCGTTCTTCAAGGCAAAACTGCTCCAGCTCCTTCAAGTTGGATGGGTTCCGCTGGTGTACAGCAATCTTTAAGTCATACCACAGATTCTCAATTGGATTGAGGTCTGGGCTTTGACTAGGCCATTCCAAGACATTTAATTGTTTCCCCTTAAACCACTTGAGTGTTGCTTTAGCAGTATGCTTAGGGTCATTGTCCTGGCTGGAAGGTGAACCTCCGTCCCAGTCTCAAATCTCTGGAAGACTTCCCTCAAGAATTTCCCTGTATTTAGCACCATCCATCATTCCTTCAATTCTGACCAGTTTCCCAGTCCCTGCCGATGAAAAACATCCCCACAGCATGATGCTGCCACCACCATGCTTCACTGTGGGGATGGTATTCTTGGGGTGATGAGAGGTGCTGGGTTTGTGCCAGACATAGCATTTTCCTTGATGGCCAAAAAGCTCCATTTTAGTCTCATCTAACCACAGTACCTTCTTCCATATTTTTGGGGAGTCTTTTGGCTTTTTTCTGGCCACTGTTCCGTAAAGCCCAGCTCTGTGGAGTGTAAGGCTTAAAGTGGTCCTATGAACAGATACTCCAATCTCCGCTGTGGAGATTTGCAGCTCCTTCAGGGTTATCTTTGGTCTCTTTGTTGCCTCTCTGATTAATGCCCTCCTTGACTGGTCCATGATTTTTGGTGGGCGGTCCTCTCTTGGCAGGTTTGTTGTGGTGCCATATTCTTTCCATTTTTTAATAATGGATTTAATGGTGCTCCGTGGGATGTTCAAAGTTTCTGATATTTTTTTAGAACCCAACCCATATCTGTACTTCTCCACAACTTTGTCCCTGACCTGTTTGGAGAGCTCCTTGGTCTTCATAGTGCCGCTTGCTTGGTGGTGCCCCTTGGTTAGTGGTGTTGAAGACTCAGGGGCCTTTCAGAACAGGTGTATATATACACTGAGATCATGTGACAGATCATGCGACACTTAGATTGCACACAGGTAGACTTTATTTAACTATTTATGTGACTTCTGAAGGTAATTGTTTGCACCAGATCTTATTTAGGGGCTTCATAGCAAAAGGGGTGAATACATATGCACGCACCACTTTTCCATTTTTTAAATGTAATTCTTTTGTTGTTGAACCAAGTTATTTTATTAATTTCACTTCACCAATTTGGACTATTTTGTGTATGTCCATTACATGCAATCCAAATAAAAATAAATTTTAATTACTGGTTGTAATGCAACAAAATAGGAAAAACACCAAGGGGGTGAATACTTTTGTAAGGCACTGTACCATCTGACCCCATTACCATGTGAATGCTATAGTCCTATAATCGTATCCACCTGGTATAGCCAAGGTTGCGGGCCTTGCATCACGACTCGGAATACTATAAGATGCACGTGTCTTGGTTTACCATTATGCAATTATTTAGAGACTGAGGGACAAGGAGCTAATATCTTGAAATCAATGTCCTAGCATTAAATGATTGAGTTAAACTTAGCTCAGAGATGCACATTAAGAGACCAAGCAAATATGCTATGTATATTGTGAATAACATTTACCATTAGACATGTCATCAAATAATCATTTTAGAAATATTACTAAAAAATGTGATGACTATGATTCGTATCTATTTAGAAGTAATCTGATTTGTTACAGTTACGCAATCAGAACACAATTTAGCTCCCGGGTGGCGCAGCGGTCTTAGGCACTACATCTCAGTGCAAGAGGCGTCACTACAGACCCTGGTTTGAATCCAGGCTGTATCACAGCGGTCTAAGGCACTGCATCTCAGTGCAAGAGGCGTCACTACAGACCCTGGTTCGAATCCAGGCTGTATCACAGCGGTCTTAGGCACTGCATCTCAGTGCAAGAGGCGTCACTACAGACCCTGGTTCGAATCCAGGCTGTATCACAGCGGTCTTAGGCACTGCATCTCAGTGCAAGAGGTGTCACTACTGTGTGTCCCTAGGTCAATTCCAGGCTGTATCACATACGGCTGTAATTGGGATTCCCATAGGGTGGCGCACAATTGGCCCAGCGTCGTCCGGGTTAGGCCGTCATTGTGAATAAGAATTTGTTTTTAACTGACTTGCTTAGTTAAATAAAGGTTAAATTAATACAATTAAATAAAACCAGTACCCAGTGGGACTCACAATCACGGCTGGTTGTGAAACAGCCTGGATTCTAAACAGGGTGTCAGTGGTGACGCTTCTAGCACTGAGATTTATTTAAAATAAATATATATTTCACATTTATTTAACCAGGTAGGCCAGTTGAGAACAAGTTCTCATTTACAACTGCGACCTTGCCAAGATAGAGCAAAGCAGTGTGACACAAACAACAACACAGAGTTACACATGGAATAAACAAATGTACAGTCAATAACACAAAAGAAAAGTCTATATACAGTGTGTGAAAATGTAGTAAGATTAAGGAGGTAAAGCAATAATAGGTGAAATAATTACAATTTAGCAATTAAAAACTGGAGTGATAGATGTGTAGATGATGAACGTGCAAGTAGAGATACTGGTGTGTAAAGGAAATTCATAACAATATGGGGATGAGGTTGTTGGGTGGGCTATTTACAGATGGGCTGTGTACAGGTGCAATGATCGGTAAGCTGCTCTGACAGCTGATGATTGAAGTTAGTGAGGGAGATAGAAGTCTCCAGCTTCAGTGATTTTTTTCAATTTGTTCCAGTCATTGGCAGCAAGAACTGGAAGGAAATGCGGCCAAAGGAGGAGTTGGCTTTGGGGGTGACCAGTGAAACATACCTGCTGGAGCGCATGCTACGGGTGGGTGCTGCTATGGTGTCCAGTGAGCTGAGATAGGGTGGGGCTGTACCTAGCAGAAACTTATAGATGACCTGGAGCCAGTGGGTTTGGCGACGAATATGAAGTGAGGGCCAGCCAATGAGAGCATACAGGTAACAGTGGTGGGTAGTATATGGGGCTTTGGTGACAAAACAGATGGCACTGTGATAGACTGCATCCAGTTTGCTGAGTAGAGTGTTGGAGGCTATTTTGTAAATTACATCGCCGAAGTCAAGGATTGGTAGTATGGTCAGTTTTACGAGGGTATGTTTGGCAGCATGAGTGAAGGATGCTTTGTTGCGAAAAAGGAAGCCGCTTCTAGATTTAATTTTGGATTGTAGATGCTTAATGTGAGACTGGAAGGAGAGTTTACAGTCTAACCAGACACCTAGGTATTTGTAGTTGTCCACATATTCTAAGTCAGAACCGTCCAGAGTAGTGATGCTAGTCGGGCGGGCGGGTGCGGGCAGTGATCGGTTAAAGAACATGCATTTAGTTTTTCTTACATTTAAGAGCAGTTGGAGGCCACAGTGTCCAAAGAAGGGCCAGAAGTATACAGAATGGTGTTGTCTGCGTTGAGGTGGATCAAAGAATCACCAGCAGCAAGAGCGACATCATTGATGTATACAGAGAAAAGAGTCAGCCCAAGAATTGAACCCTCTGGCACCCCCATATAGACTGCCGGAGGTCCGGACAACAGGCCCTCCGATTTGACACACTAAACTCTATCTGAGAAGTAGTTGGTGAACCAGGCGAGGCAGTCATTTGAGAAACCAAGGCTGTTGAGTCTGCCGATAAGAATGCGGTGATTGAAAGAGTCGAAAGCCTTGGCCAGGTCAATGAATACGGCTGCACAGTATTGTCTTTTATCGATGGAGGCTATGATATCGTTTAGAACCTTGAGCGTGGCTGAGGTGCACACATGACCAGCTCGGACACCAGATTGCATAGTGGAGAAGGTATGGTGGGATTGGAAATGGTCGGTGATCTGTTTGTTAACTTGGCTTTCGAAGACTTTATAAAGGCAGGGTAGGATAGATATAGGTCTGTAGCAGTTTGGGTCTAGAGTGTCTCCCCCTTTGAATAGGTGGATGACTGTGGCAGCTTTCCAATCTTTGGGAATCTCAGACAATACGAAAGAGAGGTTGAACAGGCTAGTAATAGGGGTTGCAACAATTTCGGCGGATAATTTTAGAAAGAGGGTCCAGATTGTCTAGCACAGCTGATTTGTACGGGTCCAGATTTTTCAGCTCTTTCAGAACATCAGTTATCTGGATTTGGGTGAAGGAGAAATGGGGGAGGCTTGGGCAAGTTGCTGTGGGGGGTGCAGGGCTGTTGACCGGGGTAGGGGTAGCCAGGTGGAAAGGATGGCCAGCCGTAGAAAAATGCTTATTGAAATTCTCGATTATCGTAGATGTATCGGTGGTGACAGTGTTTCCTAGCCTCAGTGCAGTGGGCAGCTGGGAGGAGGTGCTCTTATTCTCCATGGACTTTACAGTGTCCCAGAACTTTTGGGAGTTTGAGCTACAGGATGCACATTTCTGTTTTTTAAAAGCTTTCCTTTGCTTTCTTATTAACTGCCTGTGTATATTGGTTCCTAACTTCCCTGAAAAGTAACATATCGCGGGGGCTATTCGATGCTAATGCAGAACACCTCAGGATGTTTTTGTACTGGTCAAGCGTAGTCAGGTCTGGAGTGAACCAAGGGCTACATCTGTTCTTAGTTTAAAAAAAAAAATTGAATGGGGCATGCTTATTTAATGAATTAAGATTGTGAGGAAAGCACTTTTAAAGAATAACCAGGCATCCTCTACTGACGGAATGAGGTCAATATCCTGCTCGCCGAAGTGTTTCAGGGAGCATTTGTAAGTCGCTCTGGATAAGAGCGTCTGCTAAATGACTTAAATGTAAATGTAAATGATGAGGGGTGGTCGTTTGACCGCGGACCCATTACGGATTCAGGCAATGAGGCAGTGATCGCTGAGATCCTGGTTGAAGGCAGCAGAGGTGTATTTGGAGGGAAGGTTGGTCAGGATGATATCTATGAGGGTGCCCATGTTTACAGATTTAGGGTTGTACCTGGTAGGTTCCATGATATTTTGTGTGAGATTGAGGGCATCTAGCTTAGATTGTAGGATGGCCGGGGTGTTAAGCATATCCCAGTTTAGGTCACCTAACAGTACAAACTCTGAAGATAAATGGGGGGCAATTAATTCACATATGGTGTGCAAGGCACAGTTGGGGGTCTACATCAAGCGGCAAAATTGAGAGACTTATTTCTGGAAAGGTGGATTTTTTAAAGTAGAAGCTCAAACTGTTTGGGCAAAGACCTGGATAGCATGACAGAACTCTGCAGGCTATCTCTGCCGTAGATTGCAACTTCACCCCCTTTTGCAGTTCTATCTTGGCGTAAAATGTTGTAGTTGGGGATGGATATTTCAGAATTTTTGGTGGCCTTCCTAAGCCAGGATTCAGACACGGCTAGGACATCAGGATTGGCGGTGTGTGCTAAAGCAGTGAATAAAATAAACTTAGGGAGGAGGCTTCTGATGTTAACATACATGAAACCAAGGCTTTTACGGTTACAGAAGTCAACAAATGATAGAGCCTGGGGAATAGGAGTGGAACTAGGGGCTGTTAACCTCTACATCACCAGAGGAACAGAGGAGGAGTAGGATAAGTGTACGGCTAAAGGCTATAAGAACTGGTTGTCTAGTGCGTTCGGAACAGAGAGTAAAATGAGCAGATTTCTGGGCGCGGAAGAATAGATTCAAGGCATAATGTACAGACAAGGGAATGGTAGGATGTGAGTACAGTGGAGGTAAACCTAGGCATTGAGTGATGATGAGAGAGGTTTCGTGTCTGGAGGGACACGTTAAGCCAGGTGAAGTCTCCGCATGTGTGTGGGGTGGGACGAAAGAGCTATCTAAGGCATTTTAAGCGGTACTGAAGGCTCTACAATGAAATAAAACAGTAAACACTAGCCAAGACAGCAGTAGTCAAGGCATATTGATTTTCGAGAGAGGCATAAAGCAATCACAGGTGTCGATCAGGAGAGCTAAGACAACAACGGGTAAATGGTGATGAATGGGCAGAGCGGGTCAGTTAGGTACATACAAGACCTGAGTCCGAGGCTGGGACCGACAGGTAAACAAAATGAGGTACCGTGTTATTGAAACAGTCCAGGGGGCATCAGCTGTGTAGCCGAGTGATCATAGGGTCAAAGAGCAGCAATAGGTGAGTCAGGGTGCTGTTCGGTCGTAACTACTATGCTGGGCGAGCAGGGGACACAGCGTTCAGAATATCTAGCGGGCCGGGGCTAGTAGCTGGTTCTTCGGCGACATCGTAACAGAATAGCCTGTTGAGACCACATCAGGCGATCACGTCGGTAGTACAGTCGTGATGGATCTGTAGGGCTCCGTGTCGACAATAAAGGGTCCAGACCAATTGACAAAGGAGGTGTTGTAGCCTTAGAATTAGCTGGTATATGGGCCCTGCTCAAGGCTAGCTGGAGCTTGCTTCGGACAGAGGCATTAGCTAACAGTAGCCATTCGTTTGCAGCTAGCTAGCTGCGATGATCCGGAGTAATGATCCGGTGTAGTGATCCAGAATGTCAGAAATCCGGTGATATGGTAGAGAGAAGCAGTCCGATATGCTCTGGGTTGATGTCGCGCTGTGCAGACTGGCAGGTGTTGTCCGAGCTAAGGCTGGCTGATGACGGGAAAAAAGGCAAGGACCGCTAGCCGTGGCTAACAAAGACGAATAGCTAGTTAGCTGGCTAGCTCCTGATGGAAGTTCCAGTTATAAGGAATAAAAATGAAAATAGGAGATCCGTACCACATTGGGTGAGGCGGGTTGCAGGAAAGTATTTTTAGTTCGTAAATAGAAAGTTGCAGGAAAGTCGCCCCGACCATCGACCCTCTGCACACATCAACAACAGTCACCCACGAAGCGTCGTTACCCATCGCTCCACAAAAGCCACGGCCCTTGCAGAGCAAGGGGAAACCCTACTTCAAGTCTCAGAGCAAGTGACGTAACCAATTGAAATGCTATTAGCGCGTACCCGCTAACTAGCTAGCCATTTCACATCCGTTACACTCACCCCCCTTTGCAAATTGTAAAATAAAAAAAATAAAAAATAAAGCTGAGAAAATCCCTGGCATATACAGTTGAAGTCGGAAGTTTACATAAACTTACGTTGGAGTTGTTAAAACTCGTTTTTCAACCACTCCACAAATTTCTTGTTAACTTTGTGCATGTAACTTTGACACAAGTAATTTTTCCAACAACTGTTTACAGACAGATTATTTCACTTATAATTCACTGTATCACAAATCCAGTGGGTCAGAAGTTTACATACACTAAGTTGACTGTGCCTTTAAACAGCTTGGAAAATTCCAGAAAACAATGTCATGGCTTTAGAAGCTTCTGATAGGCTAATTGAAATCATTTGAGTCAATTGGAGATGTACCTGTGCCTCTTTGCTTGACATCATGGGAAAATCAAAAGAAATCAGCCAAGACCTCAGAAATGAAGTTGTAGACCTCCACAAGTCTGGTTCATCCTTGGGAACAATTTCCAAACGCCTGAAGGTACCACGTTCATCTGTACAAACAATAGTACGCAAGTATAAACACCATGGGACCACGCAGCTGTCATACTGCTCAGGAAGGAGACGCGTTCTGTCTCCTAGAGATGAATGTACTTTGGTGCAAAAAGTGCAAATCAATCCCAGAACAACAGCAAAGGACCTTGTGAAGATGCTGGAAGAAACAGGCCCAAAAGTATCTATATCCACAGTAAAATGAGTCCTATATCAACATAACCTGAAAGTCCGCTCAGCAAGGAAGAAGCCACTGCTCCAAAACCACCATAAAATAGCCAGACTACGGATTGCAACTGCACATGGGGACAAAGTTCGTAGTTTTTGGAGAAATGTCCTCTGGTCTGATGAAACAAAAATAGAACTGTTTGGTCATAATGACCATCGTTATGTTTGGAGGAAAAAGGGGAGGCTTGCAACCCGAAGAACACCATCCCAACCGTGAAGCACGGGGGTGGCAGCATCATGTTGTGCGGGTGCTTTGCTGCAGGGGGGACTGGTGCACGTCACAAAATAGATGGCATCATGAGGATGGAAAATGATGTGGATATATTGAAGCAACATCTCAAGACATCAGTCAGGAAGTTAAGCTTGGTTGCAAATGGGTCTTCCAAATGGACAATGACCCCAAGCATACTTCCAAAGTTGTGTCAAAATTACTTAAGGACAACAAAGTCAAGGAATTGGAGTGGCCATCACAAAGCTCTTACCTCAATCCTATAGAAGATTTGTGGGCAGAACTGAAAAAGCGTGTGCGAGCAAGGAGGCATTACAAACCTGACTTTGTTACACCAGCTCTGTCTGGAGGAATGGGCCAAAATTCACCCAACTTAGTGTGGGAAGCTTGTGGAAGGCTACCCGAAACATTTGACCCAAGTTAAACAATTTAAAGGCAATGCTACTAAATACTAATTGAGTCTAGGTAAACTTCTGACCCACTGGGAATGAGAAGAAAGAAAGAAAAGCTGAAATAATTCTCTATTTTTCTGACATTTCACATTCTTAAAATAAAGTGGTGATCCTAACAGACCTTAAACAGGACATTTTTACTCGGACTAAATGTCAGGAATTGTGAAAAGCTGAGTTTAAATGCGAAGGCTAAGGTGTGTGTAAACTTTTGACTTCAACTGTAGTTAAAATGTTCTAAAATGCATACATCAATTTGGCATGTTCAGCCCTACAGAAGTCTATAGTTTGGTTCTCCAAATTTCATCCACGCTAATTATGATGGCATACAATTAAAATGTGGAATAATGGCTCAGCTATTTACAGCCTACTTCACTGTATTGTCTTACATCAGCAGTAGATTCTGCCTCCACTTGGAACCTGCAGGTTCGCACAACCTTCCATGGCCTTCAACTGCTCTTAAATGCTAGTAAAACTAAATGCATGCTCTTCAATCGATTGCAGCCTGCACCCGCCTGCCCGACTAGCATCACTACTCTGGACGGTTCTGCCTTAGAATATGTCAACAACTACACATACCTAGGTGTCTGGTTAGACTGTAACTCTCCTTCCAGACTCACATTAAGCATCTCCAATCCAAATTAAATCTAGAATCGGCTTCCTATTTCTCAACAAACCCTCCTTCACTCATGCTGCCAAACATACCCTCGTACAACTGACTATCCTACCGATCCTTGACTTCGGCGATGTCATTTACAAAATAGCCTCCAACACTCTACTCAGCAAACTGGATGCAGTCTATCACAGTGCCATACGTTTTGTTACCAAAGCACCTTATACCACCCACCACTGCGACCTGTATGCTCTAGTCGGCTGGCCCTCGTTACATATTCGTCGTCAGACCCACTGGCTCCAGGTCATCTATAAGTCTATGCTGGGTAAAGCTCCGCCTTATCTCAGCTCACTGGTCACGATAACAACACCCACCCGTAGCACGCGCTCCAGCAGGTATGTCTCAACGGTCATCCCTAAAGCCAAAACCTCATTTGGACGCCTTTCCTTCCAGTTCTCTGCTGCCTGCGACTGGAACGAATTGCAAAAATCTCTGAAGTTGGAGACTTTTATCTCCCTCAACAACTTTAAACATCTGCTATCCGAGCAGCTAACCGATCGCTGCAGCTGTACATAGTCCATCGGTATATAGCCCACCCAATTTACCTACCTCACCCCCCATACTGCTTTTATTTATTTACTTTTCTGCTCTTTTGCACACCAGTATCTCTACTTACACATGATCATCTGATGATTTATCACTCCAGTGTTAATCTGCTAAATTGTAATTATTCGATTTATTGCCTACCTCCTCATGCCTTTTGCACACATTGTATATAGATTCTCTTTTTTTCTACCATGTTATTGACTTGTTTATTGTTTATTGTTTATTTACTCCATGTGTAACTGTGTTGTTGTCTGTTCACACTGCTATGCTTTATCTTAGCCAGGTCACAGTTGCAAATGAGAACTTGTTCTCAACTAGCCTACCTGGTTAAATAAAGGTGAAATAAAAATAAATAAAAAAATGCCATATGCTGTATATATACTTTATTTTTTTTCTATTGTGTTATTGACTGTACCCTTGTTTATTCCATGTGTAACTCTGTGTTGTTGTTTCTGCCGCACTGCTTTGCTTTATCTTGGCCAGGTCACAGTTGTAAATGAGAACTTGTTCTCAACTAGCTTACCTGGCTAAATAAAGGTGAAAAAAAATGCCTTTGAGTGTATCGTGGGTGTTCAAAGCTTGTTTTATTGACTCCAGATTGCAATGCATTTGATTTCATATCTAAAGTTATATTAATTCACTCACTGTGAAGAGCATTCTGTCACACAAGGTCTGCATCTGATGAATAACTGCGCTCTCTTTTCATGGTATACACTTCTTAACCTTCTTATGCAACCTGGTCTCAGGGCATTTCGTATTACTCTGTACGTAAAACGCAAGAGCCTCCATTTAGTATGCTGTTTTCATTTGTGGTTCTCCATCACACATTTCGTATGATATGTTAGGAATTTCAAAACATACAATATGTTACGAATTTGAAAAACATAAAATATGTTACAAATTTGCAAAACGTATTATATGTTTCGATAGCTAGAGGTAGCTAGATGGCTAACATTAGCTAGCTGGCTAACGTTAGCTAGGCTAGGGGTTAGGGTTATGGGTTAAGGTTGGGGTTAAGTTTAGGAGTTGGTTAACCTCACTAGGGTATGTGGGACGCACATACAACTTTCTACACCATTTTAAAGATACACTACTAATCCAGTAAATCCACAGTGTCCAATTTCAAAAAGGCTTTACGACGAAAGCACACCAAACGATTATGTTAGGTCAGAGCCAAGTCACAGAAAAACACAGCCATTTTTCCAGCCAAAGTGAGGAGTCACAAAAAGCAGAAATAGAGATAAAATTAATCACTAACCTTTGATGATCTTCATCAGATGACACTCATAGGACTTCGTGTTACACAATACATGTATGTTTTGTTCGATAAAGTTCATATTTATATCCAAAGATCTCAGTATACATTGACACATTATGTTCAGTAGTTCCAAAACATCCGGTGATTTTGCAGAGAGCCACATCAATTTACAGAAATACTCATAATAAACATTGATAAAAGATACAACTGTTATGCATGGAATTTTAGATCCACTTCTCCTTAATGCAACCGCTGTGTCAGATAAAAAATTTAAAAAAACATAAAATGCACACCATGCAATAATCTGAGTACAGCGCTCAGACACAAAACCAAGCCATAGATATATCCGCCATGTTGTGGAGTCAACAGAAGCCAGAAATAGCATTATAAATATTCAGTTACCTTTTGATGATCTTCATCAGAATGCCCTCCCAGGAATCCCAGTTCCACAATAAATGTTTGATTTGTTCGATAAAATCCATAATTTATGTCCAAATACCTCCTTTTTGTTCGCGCATTTTGTTCACAATCCAAAATCATGACGCGCGGGCAGGTCCAGGCGAAAGTTCAGATGAAAAGTCTTACAGTTCGTAGAAACATGTCAAACGAAGCATAGAATCAATCTTTAGGTTGTTTTTATCATAAATCTTCAATAATGTTCCAACCGGAGAATTCCTTTGTCTGTAGAAATGCAATGGAGCGCAAGCTAACTCTCACGTGAACGCGCTTGGTCAGCTCATGCCACTCTGGCAGACCTCTGACTCATTCAGCTCCCATTCCCCCCTCCTTCACAGTAGAGGCATCAAACAAGGTTCTAAAGACCATTGACATCTAGTGAAAGCCTTAGGAAGTGCAATATGACCCCATAGACACTGTATATTCGATAGGCAATGACTTGAAAACCTACAAACCTCAGATTTTCCACTTCCTGGTTGGATTTTTTCTCAGGATTTTGCCTGCCATATGAGTTCTGTTATACTCACAGACATCATGTAAACAGTCGTAGAAACTTCAGAGTGTTTTCTATCCAAATCTACTAATTACATGCATATTCTAGCTTTTATGGCTGAGTAGCAGGCAGTTTAATTTGGGCACGCTTTTCATCCAAAATTCCGAATGCTGCCCCCTACCCTAGTGAAGTTAAAGGGTTAAGGTTAGGGGAAGGGTTAGCTAAAAGGCTTAAAGTTAGGGTTAGGGGAAGGGTTAGCTAACATGCTAAGTTGTTGCAAAGCAGCCAAAAAGTAGTAAGTAGTTGAAAAATGGCTAATTTGCTAAAATGCTACATTTGTCCGTGATGAGATTCGAACTCGCTGCCTTCAGGTTACTAGATGTTCACGTTATACGCCCACCCATCCACCTCGAACAACCACCCTACTTTAATTTTTGTCTTAGATAACCATCTGTCTTATGCAACCATATCAAACGTAACAAATTGTACTAATTGAGTGTCTCGGATTTAAGTTTACTATGTTAAGTCCAGTCTATGAGACCAGGCTGCCTTATGTGGTGTAATGTGATATCCAGCTGTACAGCAGAATGCCTCTGAACCACCTCACTTCACCTCATTTACACCCTTTTCACATACACACTTCTCTTGTCACTTTCAGTGTGATAAATTTCCTCACGGTTTCCTGCGTTTGTCAGTCTGGCTGATGTTCATAAGCAGAGCATGAACGACGGCCATGTAGCGGGGCCGGTCGCTGCCTCGTTTCCATTTCTCACTCCAGTGTCCCTATCTGTCCTCCCTTCCTGTGTTAATTCCCATTAAATTTGAGTGTTAATTTGCATATCCTCACCTTCAGAAGGCACCGGAAGGTGGTCCATGTCCCAAGGTGTTTTCCCGATGCCATCTTGCTTGCCATTCGGCTCCACTCAGACAATTTAATTGCCAGACTTCCGAGGGTAATGATTTTATGATGCATTTACTGCCATGTCTTGCTAGTACTGCTCTTGGCACTGACGCACCCTTGGAAGATGAATTAGTAGGAGACATGGGGTTGGCATTATGACTTAACCAAGCATGGGGCAGAAACAATCCTCTTCTCCGCGTTTCTCCTTTGTAGTCAGAGGAAAGTGTTTGCATCCCGAATGGCACCCTATTCCCTATTTAGTGTACTATAATCCATAGGGCTCTGGTCAAAAATAGTGCACTATGAAGGGAGTAGGGTGCCATGTGGGATATATGCTGGAGTCTCTGTCATTCATAATGAATACCCAGCGTATGATTCTAACTTAGATCCTTGTAGCACATTGATCTGGTCATTAGAGGGGTTCATCAGAACGTTAACTGGGATAATTACCGCTCACTACTTTGGCAATACGCGGAAGTCGGAAGAGAATTTGACGTACACAGATATGTACATAATAACACGCAGACACGAATGTGCACACACACACATACATAGACAGGCATGCACGTACAAACACACACACACACACGCAATTGCATGTTAAACAGTGTATATGCATTGAACGCATCACATTTCACTTTATTGTCATCATTACTTAATGCACTATCCAAAATGGTTCCAGGAAAATGACTCCATCACAATCCAATATGGTTCCAGAAAAATGACTCCATCACAATCCAATATGGTTCCAGGAAAATGACTCCATCACAATCCAATATGGTTCCAGGAAAATGACTCCATCACAATCCAATATGGTTCCAGGAAAATGACTCCATCACTATCTAGTATGGTTCCAGGAAAATGACTCCATCACTATCTAGTATGGTTCCAGGAAAATGACTCCATCACTATCCAGTATGGTTCCAGGAAAATGACTCCATCACTATCCAGTATGGTTCCAGGAAAATGACTCCATCACTATCTAGTATGGTTCCAGGAAAATGACTCCATCACTATCCAGTATGGTTCCAGGAAAATGACTCCATCACTATCCGATATGGTTCCAGGAAAATGACTCCATCACAATCCAATATGGTTCCAGGAAAATGACTCCATCACAATCCAAAATGGTTCCAGAAAAATGACTCCATCACTATCCGATATGGTTCCAGAAAAATGACTCCATCACTATCCAATATGGTTCCAGAAAAATGACTCCATCACAATCCGATATGGTTCCAGAAGAATGACTCCATCACTATCTAGTATGGTTCCAGAAAAATGACTCCATCACTATCCGATATGGTTCCAGGAAAATGACTCCATCACTATCCAGTATGGTTCCAGGAAAACGACTCCATCACTATCCAGTATGGTTCCAGAAAAATGACTCCATCACTATCCAGTATGGTTCCAGGAAAAGGACTCCATCACAATCCAGTATGGTTCCAGGAAAATTACTCCATCACAATCCAATATGGTTCCAGGAAAAGGACTCCATCACTATCCGGTATGTTTCCTGTTATCTTATACTTCACCTGCTCACTCTTAGCCAAGACCAAGGCTGCATCACAAATGGAACTATTCCCTATATAGTGCACTACTGTAAATAGGGAATAGGGTGCCATTTGGGACGTAGAGCATTTCTCTGTGCTAAGAAACCATTTACTGCCATGGTACTCCCTAATCACTGACTGGTAAGGAGAAACAAAATAATTTAAGAACTTGATGTGAAACCTCTGGGAATAGTAGGGAGCACGCAGCGACGTCTGGAACAGTGGGCAGTGAGCTGACATCACCTGTTGCTCTTCCTCCTGCAGTGAGCTGTGTTGACATCACCTGTTGCTCTTCCTCCTGCAGTGAGCTGAGTTGGCATCACCTGTTGTTCTTTCTCCTGCAGTTAGCTGTGTTGACATCACCTGTTGCTCTTCCTCCTGCAGTGAGCTGGGTTGACATCACCTGTTGCTCTTCCTCCTGCAGTGAGCTGAGTTGACATCACCTGTTGCTCTTCCTCCTGCAGTGAGCTGTGTTGACATCACCTGTTGCTCTTCCTCCTGCAGTGAGCTGAGTTGGCATCACCTGTTGCTCTTCCTCCTGCAGTTAGCTGTGTTGACATCACCTGTTGCTCTTCCTCCTGCAGTGAGCTGTGTTGACATCACCTGTTGCTCTTCCTCCTGCAGTGAGCTGAGTTGGCATCACCTGTTGCTCTTCCTCCTGTAGTTAGCTGTGTTGACATGACCTGTTGCTCTTCCTCAGATCCTGCAGTGAGCTGGTTTGACATCACCTGTTGCTCTTCCTCCTGCAGTGAGCTGAGTTGACATCACCTGTTGCTCTTCCTCCTGCAGTGAGCTGTGTTGACATCACCTGTTGCTCTTCCTCCTGCATTGAGCTGAGTTGGCATCATCTGTTGCTCTTCCTCCTGCAGTTAGCTGTGTTCACATCACCTGTTGCTCTTCCTCCTGCAGTGAGCTGTGTTGACATCACCTGTTGCTCTTCCTCCTGCAGTGAGCTGTGTTGGCATCACCTGTTGCTCTTCCTCCTGCAGTGAGCTGAGTTGACATCACCTGTTGCTCTTCCTCCTGCAGTGAGCTGTGTTGACATCACCTGTTGCTCTTCCTCCTGCATTGAGCTGAGTTGGCATCACCTGTTGCTCTTCCTCCTGCAGTTAGCTGTGTTCACATCACCTGTTGCTCTTCCTCCTGCAGTGAGCTGTGTTGACATCACCTGTTGCTCTTCCTCCTGCAGTGAGCTGTGTTGGCATCACCTGTTGCTCTTCCTCCTGCAGTGAGCTGAGTTGACATCACCTGTTGCTCTTCCTCCTGCAGTGAGCTGAGTTGACATCACCTGTTGCTCCTCCTCCTGCAGTGAGCTGAGTTGACATCACCTGTTGTTCTTTCTCCTTCAGTGAGCTGAGTTGACATCACCTGTTGCTCTTCCTCCTGCAGTGAGCTGTGTTGACATCACCTGTTGCTCTTCCTCCTGCAGTGAGCTGAGTTGGCATCACCTGTTGCTCTTCCTCCTGCAGTTAGCTGTTTTCACATCACCTGTTGCTCTTCCTCCTGCAGTGAGCTGTGTTGACATCACCTGTTGCTCTTCCTCCTGCAGTGAGCTGTGTTGGCATCACCTGTTGCTCCTCATCCTGCAGTGAGCTGAGTTGACATCACCTGTTGCTCTTTCTCCTGCAGTGAGCTGAGTTGACATCACCTGTTGCTCTTCCTCCTGCAGTGAGCTGAGTTGACATCACATGTTGCTCTTCCTCCTGCAGTGAGCTGAGTTGACATCACATGTTGCTCTTCCTCCTGCAGTGAGCTGAGTTGACATCACCTGCTGGATGAGCAGGAACTCAGAGGGAAACAAAACAATAACTGGGAAAACAACTATCCGTAGATATCTCTCTCCCCTAGACTTGTCAATCACTGACTGTCATTATTAGCATATCAGCAAATCTTCTACAGCCTGCATTATGTGGTCGTCATGCCAACTGTCCAGTCATGTCAGGTTTATTTGACAGTTTATTAACACAGTCCTTGTGCCCAGACACCCATGGTTGTATGTAGTATCATTTAGATCCTTCCAGGTTGTATGTAATATACATCAGAATGTCTCAACCCTTTTTTTGTTACGCGTCTGAAGAATAGTAATCTCCACTAGTTTCTACTTCTATAGACCAACTGTAGTTGCTAGTTCTGTGTCCATATAAGGACAGCTTATTTACCTCAACCAGCAGGTGTCAGTCTAAGCAATGTCTTTTCCATTGTCACAGAGGTCTCACCTGACTGGGCATGTGCAGACACTTTTAGCCATTATCAACGAGGAGCCCAAAGGGAAAACAACAACAAATATCTAATTCTGGTCAGACAACTCGCTGTCAATCAAATTGACAGAGAAATAATAATAATTTCTGGGGAAGAGGCAGTTGCCGATACCAAACTAGTGTTTCCTGTCTTCCAGCCTCTGCCCGATAGGCCATTTTTGAGATAAACAACAGAATGTGGATCTTTGCAGGGCTATCGTATAAACCAACCACCTTTTTCCCTGGACTACGTTTTTTGATTCACTAGACAACGATATCTAAGTGTACACGGCGACCTATTCCAGACTTTGGATACATTGAACTCGAGGTGTGACGTCATCCAAAACTCATGATGCTTCAAAACATGTGGAATGTAGATCCTACAGCATCAATAGTCACCTCCACTTTGATTACCTGAAGAGTTGCAATATCTTTTCTACTTCATTTGATAAGAAATTCTAAAAGAACAATTAAACCTGGAGGCATTTTCAGATAACTCTTTAAAAACAAATCAAAACAGAATCAACATGAGTTATTCTAATTAACTTCTCGAAATGAAGTCCCCAGTGGAGATTATTGTGTCACAGTCATGTTCAAGTGCTGGGCAGATACCCTTCACAAATTAAGTCAAAATAAACATTGAAATTATTATTAATAATTACAGAGCAAATGTTGTCATGTGTGCCTGCCCACAGGGCAGACTGTTCCGAAAGATTTGGGCCACAGCATGGTGTTGAAGCCTTGCAATCTGCCTGGTTTTGGCCACCGAAAGCTGCCTGGGATCTAACCTTTTATCTCCTCATGATGAATGGATCTTCTCTGAGGTTCTGCCTTCCTGATGTTGTTGCCAATTTCCCACCTCCTTGATTTCCAACTAGAACTGATTCTTTGTGAACTTTTCAATTCATCACCTGGATGTGTTTCTTCACTGCTGAGTGTTCCTGGACACTCCAGATCCCCGGTGCCACGGACACTGATTCTTTCTGGGCTTGATGCGGATCGCCGGCTTCTCTCTCCATCTCTTCATCTCTCACCGTTCTGATTCTCTTGTTCTTTTTGCCTGCCCTCAATCTGTTTCTTCTCTTGTCCACCCATCCTCCACTTTTGCCATCGGGCTCAATTTGTCCAGTTGACACTGATATTCTCTAGTGTTCTGGAGCTGTTGTGTGTTTTGCCAGCTGCAGTAGATATTTGACTGGGTCTAAATGATCCCCAGCTTTAGATGACAATTGACAGAGGATTAGCTTCCTACTGAATCTTACAGTATCTGAATTGCGTTTTTGCAGTTTTGTCTACAGGCCAAAATTAGTGGTGGTCTTTTCGTGGTAATTTTTTTGGCTGATGTATTCTAGCAATTTGGACAGTTTAGGCCAGGGCTCTCCAACCCTGTTCCTGTAGAGCTACCCTCCCATAGGCTTTCACTCCAACCCCTAGCTCCCTAGGAAAAGGGTTGGATAACCCTGGTCTAGGTGAAACCGTGAACTAATGTTTAATAGTTTCAGGGCTCAAGATCCCATGTGTATGGTAATGTTCTATCATGTCGGTCATCATAACCATCAGTCTCTCAGAAGAACAAACTGAGTTTTATAGCTCAAGACGTGATTGAATGTGTTTGATAGAAGAGCCACTTCCAACAAAACAACATATCCAGCCTGTCAGTGTGGACTACATTTCTACTCCACAACAACCCTTCATCTCAGACAATTCATGTATCTCTAATGGGTCCAATTTAGAAAAAAAGTTTAGGGGCAAATGTAACCTAAAACTCTATCCTCCATGCTGTCGTGTTTAAAAGATGGCCTCCTTTTGGCGTTCTCCGCTCTGTCGTGAATGTTGAACAGCGTCACCTTGCTGATTGAGACTGTTGTGTCTGGTGATGAAGCGAGTGCTCGACTGAGGGGTAATAAAGTGAGTGTGTCTGACTGAGGGTTCTATTATTGACCATTTCCTGGACCTAGTCATGTGGGAGAGGTAATGCAGCCTGTAATAATCCTGTCAGGGAAACAGACCACTTTCTCCTGATCAATAGCCTTTTCCAGAGTTGCGTCCTAAATGGCACCCTGTTCTCTCAATGGGACGCAGACTAGGGTGTGTGTTTTACTCACTGATTTCTTCAGCATTGTGCGTATGGGATAACTACTCTGTAGTGTAGAGAGTGTATGTCTACATAAAGAATTTCTATGTTTCCTGTGAGTGCACACATGATGAATTGAAAGCGTTCTAAATGAGAGGTTAAGTTAGGACCGATCCATTCAGCTTTGGGCTATACAACCACTGAGAATACAGAGTAGTTGTGGTGATTCGAACACAGCAGGGTTTTCTCAATGGTTTTACATATTAATCAATTTCTCACACCAATTTCAAGGTCATTGTGAGAAAGTTAATAGGTTCACTGTGGAAAACATGAATCTGGCACACACTCACGCACGCACGCACGCACGCACGCACACACACACACACACACACACACACACACACACACACACACACACACACACACACACACACACACACACACACACACACACACACACACACACACACACACACACACACACACACACACACACACACACGCACACACAGAGGACCTCAAGCCCACAGCACACCAAAATATTCCATTTGTCCTTGCCTGAAGCCTGCTGGCAAGACAGTTTCCCTGCTTGAACTTCAGAGCACTGACAAAAACAAAGCACATCTATGAGATAAGTGACAACCCTAAGCTAGATGTTTTCAACCATTTCAAAAGTACACTATAGAGTGAAAGGAAGGTAAAACCTTGAGCTCCATGAACTTAAAATAGCTATTTGATGAAGTTTGACGTGAGTTGTAGGCATGAAAACAATGTGTCTCACCCAGCATGTTATATTTGATGGTGTCTTTGATGGTGCCAGTTCCCTTAAGCATAAAATTAATATGTTAACATATGGTTATCGCCCACTGCAAAATACATCAGGAATGTTAATGTTTTGGAGAACACCCACTACACGTTTGAGAAGAAGGACAGACATATTCAGGTTAGTTGAAACATATTTTTATCGTCTTATGAAACAAGAACATGTTTGAGGATATGAAGTCAGCATCATATACTCTAATATCAACGGGTGGAAGAGTTTAAAACTTTTCAAATGTCTTCAACTGATAATTTGAAAGTGTCTTGATTTTTACACGCTGGGTCTCAAATGGTCCAAACATTGTAACTGAACTGCCATAGGCTGGAATTGCACCAGTGTGATCGTGAGGATGTCTGAAGAACACCAATGGGTTGTCAGTCCTGAATAATGTAACCAAGCATCACGGAAAGCAGTGGTGGCGCTCCGTGTGCGCTTTGTAATTCCATCTCACATTGGCACCATCGAGGGCTGATGCCAGAGAGTCTGAATAGACACTCGTCTTTCCTGGTATCACCTTTAGGCATAGAAATATTTTTCTGTCCTCTTTCCCTGACAAATGAGTGCCTCTGAAATGTACCATGAAAGAGGGCCAAATGAGTCAATGCCATGCTCGGCGGTGTGTCTCTGGATCTGTCCTGCTGCTCTCATTTCTCCCACAGGGGAATTCCATTTCACACTCCCAGCTCTCAGGGGATGGCCCTGGAAACAGGCTCTCTCAGACAGGACCCGTCAGGTCAGCCGAAACAGCAACATGCACCACCAGGCACATGGTTCAATACATTACTGTAACGATTCTCGTCTGGTGAAGGAGAAGAGGACCAAAATGCAGCGTGGTAAGTGTTCGTCATAATTTAAATGAAAACTGAACACTACACAAAATAACAACGAGGAGAAAACGAAACAGTTCTGCAAGGTGAACAGACACTACACAGAAAATAAACACCCACAACCAAAATGGGGAAAACAGGCTACCTAAGTATGATTCTCAATCAGAGACAATGATCGACAGCTGCCTCTGATTGAGAACCATACCAGGCCAAACACAGAAATACAATAACATAGAATGAAGAACATAGACTACCCACCCCATCTCACGCCCTGACCAACCTAACACAAAGACATAAAAAGGTCAGAACGTGACAATTACAGCATTCTCCAACTTCTATTCAATCAGTGTAACCATTATTGTCTTCCTAGGACATCCTCTATTGCCCCCTCCTACAAAAAAAAACTTTTAAATATCATTGATGGAAATAACCGTCATCCATGGTCCAGAGGAAAATGAAGAAATTCATGTCATTTGACTGTGTTGGTTAACCATTGTTTCCTATGCAGCATCACCTGACTGTTCAGACAGCACACAGTCATGTGCTTTGGACCATAAGGCCATAAGAGACTCAGCTAGAACGGTACAGGTATCTCTCATTTTGTGTTGCATTGCATCTTATTCTGTCTAATCTTTGACGGGCTTGGAGTGAAAACTGCAGCAGCCTGGGATGTTAGAGCACAGCATGACGTATTATAGCATGTTCAACTCAGCATGACGTATTATAGCATGTTCATTTCAGCATGACGTCTATAGCATGTTCAACTAAGCATGATGTCTATAGCATGTTCAACTCAGCATGACGTCTATAGCATGTTCAACTCAGCATGACGTCTATAGCATGTTCAACTCAGCATGACGTATTATAGCATGTTCAATTCAACATGACGTCTTATAGCATGTTCAAGTCAGCATGACGTATTATAGCATGTTCAACTCAGCATGACGTCTATAGCATGTTCAACTCAGCATGACGTCTATAGCATGTTCAACTCAGCATGACGTCTATAGCATGTTCAACTCAGCACAACGTATTATAGCATGTTCAACTCAGCATGACGTATTATAGCATGTTCAATTCAACATGACGTCTATAGCATGTTCAACTCAGCATGACGTCTATAGCATGTTCAACTCAGCATGATGTCTATAGCATGTTCAACTCAGCATGACGTATTATAGCATGTTCAACTCAGCATGACGTCTATAGCATGTTCAACTCAGCATGACGTATTATAGCATGTTCAATTCAACATGACGTCTTATAGCATGTTCAACTCAGCATGACGTATTATAGCATGTTCAACTCAGCATGACGTATTATAGCATGTTCAACTCAGCATGACGTATTATAGCATGTTCAATTCAACATGACGTCTATAGCATGTTCAACTCAGCATGACGTATTATAGCATGTTCAACTCAGCATGACGTCTATAGCATGTTCAACTCAGCATGACGTCTATAGCATGTTCAACTCAGCATGACGTATTATAGCATGTTCAACTCAGCATGACGTCTATAGCATGTTCAACTCAGCATGATGTCTATAGCATGTTCAACTCAGCATGACGTCTATAGCATGTTCAACTCAGCATGACGTATTATAGCATGTTCAACTCAGCATGACGTATTATAGCATGTTCAACTCAGCATGACGTATTATAGCATGTTCAATTCAACATGACGTCTATAGCATGTTCAACTCAGCATGACGTATTATAGCATGTTCAACTCAGCATGACGTCTATAGCATGTTCAACTCAGCATGACGTCTATAGCATGTTCAACTCAGCATGACGTATTATAGCATGTTCAACTCAGCATGACGTCTATAGCATGTTCAACTCAGCATGACGTCTATAGCATGTTCAACTCAGCATGACGTCTATAGCATGTTCAACTCAGCATGACATATTATAGCATGTTCAACTCAGCATGATGTCTATAAGATATTCAACTCAGCATGACGTCTATAGCATGTTCAATTCAGCATGACGTCTATAGCATGTTCAAGTCAGCATGACGTATTATAGCATGCTCAACTCAGCATGACGTATTATAGCATGTTCAACTCAGCATGACGTCTATAGCATGTTCAACTCAGCATGACGTATTATAGCATGTTCAACTCAGCATGACGTCTACAGCATGTTCAACTCAACATGACGTCTATAGCATGTTCAACTCAGCATGACGTATTTTAGCATGTTCAACTCAGCATGACGTCTATAGCATGTTCAACTCAGCATGACGTATTATAGCATGTTCAACTCAGCATGACGTCTTATAGCATGTTCAACTCAGCATGACGTCTATAGCAAGTGCAACTCAGCATGACGTATTATAGCATGTTCAACTCAGCATGACGTATTATAGCATGTTCAACTCAGCATGACGTATTATAGCATGCTCAACTCAGCATGACGTCTATAGCATGTTCAACTCAGCATGACGTATTATAGCATGTTCAACTCAGCATGACGTATTATAGCATGTTCAACTCAGCATGATGTCTATAGCATGTTCAACTCAGCATGATGTCTATAGCATGTTCAACACAGCATGATGTCTACAGCATGTTCAACTCAGCAAGATGTCTATAGCATGTTCAACTCAGCATGATGTCTATAGCATGTTCAACTCAGCATGACGTATTATAGCATGTTCAACTCAGCATGACGTCTATAGCATGTTCAACTCAGTATGACGTATTATAGCATGTTCAACTCAGCATGACGTCTATAGCATGTTAAACGCAGCATGATGTATTATAGCATGTTCAATTCAGCATGACGTATTATAGCATGTTCAACTCAGCATGACGTCTATAGCATGTTCAACTCAGTATGACGTATTATAGCATGTTCAACTCAGCATGACGTCTATAGCATGTTAAACGCAGCATGATGTATTATAGCATGTTCAATTCAGCATGACGTATTATAGCATGTTCAACTCAGCATGACGTCTATAGCATGTTCAACTCAGTATGACGTCTATAGCATGTTCAACTCAGCATGACGTCTATAGCATGTTCAACTCAGCATGACGTCTATAGCATGTTCAACACAGCATGACGTCTATAGGCTGTTCAATTCAGCATGACGTCTATAGCATGTTCAACTCAGCATGACGTATTATAGCATGTTCAATTCAGCATGACGTCTATAGCATGTTCAACTCAGCATGACGTATTATAGCATGCTCAACTCAGCATGACGTATTATAGCATATTCAACTCAGCATGACGTCTATAGCATGTTCAACTCATCATGACGTATTATAGCATGTTCAACTCAGCATGACGTCTATAGCATGTTCAACTCAGCATGACGTCTATAGCATGTTCAACTCAGCATGACGTATTATAGCATGTTCAACTCAGCATGACGTCTATAGCATGTTCAACTCAGCATGACGTATTATAGCATGTTCAACTCAGCATGACGTCTTATAGCATGTTCAACTCAGCATGACGTCTATAGCAAGTGCAACTCAGCATGACGTATTATAGCATGCTCAACTCAGCATGACGTCTATAGCATGTTCAACACAGCATGACGTATTATAGCACGTTCAACTCAGCATGACGTATTATAACATGTTCAACTCAGCATGATGTATTATAACATGTTCAACTCAGCATGATGTCTACAGCATGTTCAACTCAGCAAGATGTCTATAGCATGTTCAACTCAGCATGACGTATTATAGCATGTTCAACTCAGCATGACGTCTATAGCATGTTCAACTCAGCATGACGTCTATAGCATGTTCAACTCAGTATGACGTATTATAGCATGTTCAACTCAGCATGACGTCTATAGCATGTTAAACGCAGCATGACGTATTATAGCATGTTCAACTCAGCATGACGTATTATAGCATGTTAAACGCAGCATGACGTATTATAGCATGTTCAACTCAGCATGACGTCTATAGCATGTTCAACTCAGTATGACGTATTATAGCATGTTCAACTCAGCATGACGTCTATAGCATGTTAAACGCAGCATGACGTATTATAGCATGTTTAATTCAGCATGACGTATTATAGCATGTTCAACTCATTATGACGTCTATAGCATGTTCAACTCAGCATGACGTCTATAGCATGTTCAACTCAGCATGACGTCTATAGCATGTTCAACTCAGTATGACGTCTATAGCATGTTCAACTCAGTATGACGTATTATAGCATGTTCAACTCAGCATGACGTCTATAGCATGTTCAACTCGGCATGACGTATTATAGCATGTTCAACTCAGCATGACGTCTATAGGATGTTCAACTCAGCATGACGTCTATAGCATGTTCAACTCAGCATGACGTATTATAGCATGTTCAACTCAGCATGACGTCTATAGCATGTTCAACTCAGCATGACGTCTATAGCATGTTCAACTCAGCATGACGTCTTATAGCATGTTCAAGTCAGCATGACGTATAATAGCATGTTCAAGTCAGCATGACGGATTATAGCATTTTCAAGTCAGCATGACGGATTATAGCATGTTCAACTCAGCATGACGTCTATAGCATGTTCAAAACAGCATGACGTATTATAGCATGTTCAACTCAGCATGACGTCTATAGCATGTTCAACTCAGCATGACGTCTATAGCATGTTCAACTCAGCACGACGTATTATAGCATGTTCAACTCAGCATGACGTCTATAGCATGTTCAACTCAGCATGACGTCTATAGCATGTTCAACTCAGCATGACGTCTATAGCATGTTCAACTCAGCATGACGTCTATAGCATGTTCAACTCAGCATGACGTCTATAGCATGTTCAACTCAGTATGACGTCTATAGCATGTTCAACTCAGCATGATGTCTATAGCATGTTCAACTCAGCACAACGTATTATAGCATGTTCAACTCAGCACAACGTATTATAGAATGTTCAACTCAGCATGATGTCTATAAGATATTCAACTAAGCATGAGTTTATAGCATGTTCCACTCAGCATGACGTATTATAGCATGTTCAACTCAGCATGACGTCTATAGCATGTTCAACTCAGCATGACGTCTATAGCATGTTCAACTCAGCATGACGTATTATAGCATGTTCAACTCAGCATGACGTCTATAGCATGTTCAACTCAGCATGACGTCTATAGCATGTTCAACTCAGCATGACGTATTATAGCATGTTCAACTCAGCATGACGTATTATAGCATGTTCAACTCAGCATGACGTCTATAGCATGTTCAACTCAGCATGACGTCTATAGCATGTTCAACTCAGCATGACGTCTATAGCATGTTCAACTCAGTATAAAGTCTATAGCATGTTCAACTCAGCACAACGTATTATAGCATGTTCAACTCAGCACAACGTATTATAGAATGTTCAACTCAGCATGATGTCTATAAGATATTCAACTCAGCATGACGTCTATAGCATGTTCAACTCAGCATGACGTATTATAGCATGTTCAACTCATCATGACGTCTATAGCATGTTCAACTCAGCATGACGTGTATAGCATGTTCAACTCAGCATGACGTATTATAGCATGTTCAACTCAGCATGACGTCTATAGCATGTTCAACTCAGCATGACGTCTATAGCATGTTCAACTCAGCATGACGTCTTATAGCATGTTCAACTCAGCATGACGTATTATAGCATGTTCAAGTCAGCATGACGTATTATAGCATTTTCAAGTCAGCATGACGTATTATAGCATGTTCAACTCAGTATGACGTCTATATCATGTTCAAAACAGCATGACGTTTTATTGCTTGTTCAACTCAGCATGACGTCTATAGCATGTTCAACTAAGCATGACGTATTATAGCATGTTCAACTCAGCATGACGTCTATAGCATGTTCAACTCAGCATGACGTCTATAGCATGTTCAACTCAGCATGACGTCTATAGCATGTTCAACTCAGCATGACGTCTTATAGCATGTTCAACTCAGCATGACGTATTATAGCATGTTCAAGTCAGCATGACGTATTATAGCATTTTCAAGTCAGCATGACGTATTATAGCATGTTCAACTCAGTATGACGTCTATATCATGTTCAAAACAGCATGACGTTTTATTGCTTGTTCAACTCAGCATGACGTCTATAGCATGTTCAACTAAGCATGACGTATTATAGCATGTTCAACTCAGCATGACGTCTATAGCATGTTCAACTCGGCATGACGTATTATAGCATGTTCAACTCAGCATGACGTCTATAGGATGTTCAACTCAGCATGACGTCTATAGCATGTTCAACTCAGCATGACGTCTATAGCATGTTCAACTCAGCATGACGTATTATAGCATGTTCAACTCAGCATGACGTCTATAGCATGTTCAACTCAGCATGACGTCTATAGCATGTTCAACTCAGCATGACGTCTATAGCATGTTCAACTCAACATGACGTCTATAGCATGTTCAACTCAGTATGACGTCTATAGCATGTTCAACTCAGCACAACGTATTATAGCATGTTCAACTCAGCACAACGTATTATAGAATGTTCAACTCAGCATGACGTCTATATCATGTTCAACTCAGCTTGACGTCTATAGCATGTTCAACTCAGCATGACGTATTATAGCATGTTCAACTCAGCATGACGTCTATAGCATGTTCAACTCAGCATGACGTAGTATAGCATGTTCAACTCAGCATGACGTCTATAGGATGTTCAACTCAGCATGACGTCTATAGCATGTTCAACTCAGCATGACGTATTATAGCATGTTCAACTCAGCATGACGTCTATAGCATGTTCAACTCAGCATGACGTCTATAGCATGTTCAACTCAGCATGACGTCTTATAGCATGTTCAACTCAGCATGACGTATTATAGCATGTTCAAGTCAGCATGACGTATTATAGCATTTTCAAGTCAGCATGACGTATTATAGCATGTTCAACTCAGTATGACGTCTATAGCATGTTCAAAACAGCATGACGTATTATAGCATGTTCAACTCAGCATGACGTCTATAGCATGTTCAACTAAGCATGACGTATTATAGCATGTTCAACTCAGCATGACGTCTTATAGCATGTTCAACTCAGCATGACGTCTATAGGATGTTCAACTCAGCATGACGTCTATAGCATGTTCAACTCGGCATGACGTATTATAGCATGTTCAACTCAGCATGACGTCTATAGCATGTTCAACTCAGCATGACGTATTATAGCATGTTCAACTCAGCATGACGTCTAGAGCATGTTCAACTCAGCATGACGTATTATAGCATGTTCAACTCAGCATGACGTCTATAGCATGTTCAACTCAGCACGACGTACTATAGCATGTTCAACTCAGCATGACGTCTATAGCATGTTCAACTCAGCATGACGTCTATAGCATGTTCAACTCAGCATGTCGTCTATAGCATGTTCAACTCAGTATGACGTCTATAGCATGTTCAACTCAGCACAACGTATTATAGCATGTTCAACTCAGCACAACGTATTATAGAATGTTCAACTCAGCATGATGTCTATAAGATATTCAACTAACCATGAGTTTATAGCATGTTCAACTCAGCATGACGTAATATAGCATGTTCAACTCAGCATGACGTCTATAGCATGTTCAACTCAGCATGACGTCTATAGCATGTTCAACTCAGCATGACGTATTATAGCATGTTCAACTCAGCATGACGTCTATAGCATGTTCAACTCAGCATGACGTCTATAGCATGTTCAACTCAGCATGACGTATTATAGCATGTTCAACTCAGCATGACGTCTATAGCATGTTCAACTCAGCATGACGTCTATAGCATGTTCAACTCAGCATGACGTCTATAGCATGTTCAACTCAACATGACGTCTATAGCATGTTCAACTCAGTATGACGTCTATAGCATGTTCAACTCAGCACAACGTATTATAGCATGTTCAACTCAGCACAACGTATTATAGAATGTTCAACTCAGCATGATGTCTATAAGATATTCAACTCAGCATGACGTCTATAGCATGTTCAACTCAGCATGACGTATTATAGCATGTTCAACTCAGCATGACCTCTATATCATGTTCAACTCAGCATGACGTCTATAGCATGTTCAACTCAGCATGACGTATTATAGCATGTTCAACTCAGCATGACGTCTATAGCATGTTCAACTCAGCATGACGTATTATAGCATGTTCAACTCAGCATGACGTCTATAGGATGTTCAACTCAGCATGACGTCTATAGCATGTTCAACTCAGCATGACGTATTATAGCATGTTCAACTCAGCATGACGTCTATAGCATGTTCAACTCAGCATGACGTCTATAGCATGTTCAACTCAGCATGACGTCTATAGCATGTTCAACTCAGCATGACGTATTATAGCATGTTCAACTCAGCATGACGTCTATAGCATGTTCAACTCAGCATGACGTCTATAGCATGTTCAACTCAGCATGACGTCTATAGCATGTTCAACTCAACATGACGTCTATAGCATGTTCAACTCAGTATGACGTCTATAGCATGTTCAACTCAGCACAACGTATTATAGCATGTTCAACTCAGCAAGATGTCTATAGCATGTTCAACTCAGTATGACGTCTATAGCATGTTCAACTCAGCACAACGTATTATAGCATGTTCAACTCAGCACAACGTATTATAGAATGTTCAACTCAGCATGATGTCTATAAGATATTCAACTAAGCATGACGTTTATAGCATGTTCAACTCAGCATGTTCAACTCAGCATGACGTCTTATAGCATGTTCAACTCAGCATGACGTATTATAGCATTTTCAAGTCAGCATGACGTATTATAGCATGTTCAACTCAGTATGACGTCTATATCATGTTCAAAACAGCATGACGTTTTATTGCTTGTTCAACTCAGCATGACGTCTATAGCATGTTCAACTAAGCATGACGTATTATAGCATGTTCAACTCAGCATGACGTCTATAGCATGTTCAACTCGGCATGACGTATTATAGCATGTTCAACTCAGCATGACGTCTATAGGATGTTCAACTCAGCATGACGTCTATAGCATGTTCAACTCAGCATGACGTATTATAGCAAGTTCAACTCAGCATGACGTCTATAGCATGTTCAACTCAGCATGACGTCTATAGCATGTTCAACTCAGCATGACGTATTATAGCATGTTCAACTCAGCATGACGTCTATAGCATGTTCAACTCAGCATGACGTCTATAGCATGTTCAACTCAGCATGACGTCTATAGCATGTTCAACTCAACATGACGTCTATAGCATGTTCAACTCAGTATGACGTCTATAGCATGTTCAACTCAGCACAACGTATTATAGCATGTTCAACTCAGCACAACGTATTATAGAATGTTCAACTCAGCATGACGTCTATATCATGTTCAACTCAGCTTGACGTCTATAGCATGTTCAACTCAGCATGACGTATTATAGCATGTTCAACTCAGCATGACGTCTATAGCATGTTCAACTCAGCATGACGTAGTATAGCATGTTCAACTCAGCATGACGTCTATAGGATGTTCAACTCAGCATGACGTCTATAGCATGTTCAACTCAGCATGACGTATTATAGCATGTTCAACTCAGCATGACGTCTATAGCATGTTCAACTCAGCATGACGTCTATAGCATGTTCAACTCAGCATGACGTCTTATAGCATGTTCAACTCAGTATGACGTATTATAGCATGTTCAAGTCAGCATGACGTATTATAGCATTTTCAAGTCAGCATGACGTATTATAGCATGTTCAACTCAGTATGACGTCTATAGCATGTTCAAAACAGCATGACGTATTATTGCATGTTCAACTCAGCATGACGTCTATAGCATGTTCAACTCGGCATGACGTATTATAGCATGTTCAACTCAGCATGACGTATTATAGCATGTTCAACTCAGCATGACGTATTATAGCATGTTCAACTCAGCATGACGTCTATAGCATGTTCAACTCAGCATGACGTATTATAGCATGTTCAACTCAGCATGACGTCTATAGCATGTTCAACTCAGCATGACGTATTATAGCATGTTCAACTCAGCATGACGTCTAGAGCATGTTCAACTCAGCATGACGTATTATAGCATGTTCAACTCAGCATGACGTCTATAGCATGTTCAACTCAGCACGACGTACTATAGCATGTTCAACTCAGCATGACGTCTATAGCATGTTCAACTCAGCATGACGTCTATAGCATGTTCAACTCAGCATGTCGTCTATAGCATGTTCAACTCAGTATGACGTCTATAGCATGTTCAACTCAGCACAACGTATTATAGCATGTTCAACTCAGCACAACGTATTATAGAATGTTCAACTCAGCATGATGTCTATAAGATATTCAACTAACCATGAGTTTATAGCATGTTCAACTCAGCATGACGTAATATAGCATGTTCAACTCAGCATGACGTCTATAGCATGTTCAACTCAGCATGACGTCTATAGCATGTTCAACTCAGCATGACGTATTATAGCATGTTCAACTCAGCATGACGTCTATAGCATGTTCAACTCAGCATGACGTCTATAGCATGTTCAACTCAGCATGACGTATTATAGCATGTTCAACTCAGCATGACGTCTATAGCATGTTCAACTCAGCATGACGTCTATAGCATGTTCAACTCAGCATGACGTCTATAGCATGTTCAACTCAACATGACGTCTATAGCATGTTCAACTCAGTATGACGTCTATAGCATGTTCAACTCAGCACAACGTATTATAGCATGTTCAACTCAGCACAACGTATTATAGAATGTTCAACTCAGCATGATGTCTATAAGATATTCAACTCAGCATGACGTCTATAGCATGTTCAACTCAGCATGACGTATTATAGCATGTTCAACTCAGCATGACCTCTATATCATGTTCAACTCAGCATGACGTCTATAGCATGTTCAACTCAGCATGACGTATTATAGCATGTTCAACTCAGCATGACGTCTATAGCATGTTCAACTCAGCATGACGTATTATAGCATGTTCAACTCAGCATGACGTCTATAGGATGTTCAACTCAGCATGACGTCTATAGCATGTTCAACTCAGCATGACGTATTATAGCATGTTCAACTCAGCATGACGTCTATAGCATGTTCAACTCAGCATGACGTCTATAGCATGTTCAACTCAGCATGACGTCTATAGCATGTTCAACTCAGCATGACGTATTATAGCATGTTCAACTCAGCATGACGTCTATAGCATGTTCAACTCAGCATGACGTCTATAGCATGTTCAACTCAGCATGACGTCTATAGCATGTTCAACTCAACATGACGTCTATAGCATGTTCAACTCAGTATGACGTCTATAGCATGTTCAACTCAGCACAACGTATTATAGCATGTTCAACTCAGCAAGATGTCTATAGCATGTTCAACTCAGTATGACGTCTATAGCATGTTCAACTCAGCACAACGTATTATAGCATGTTCAACTCAGTATGACGTCTATAGCATGTTCAACTCAGCATGACGTATTATAGCATGTTCAACTCAGCATGACGTATTATAGCATGTTCAACTCAGCATGACGTCTATAGCATGTTCAACTCAGCATGACGTCTATAGCATGTTCAACTCAGCATGACGTCTATAGCATGTTCAACTCAGCATGACGTCTATAGCATGTGCAACTCAGCATGACGTCTATAGCATGTTCAACTCAGCATGACGTATTATAGCATGTTCAACTCAGCATGACGTCTATAGCATGTTCAACTCAGCATGACGTCTATAGCATGTTCAACTCAGCATGACGTATTATAGCATGTTCAACTCAGCATGACGTCTATAGCATGTTCAACTCAGCATGACGTCTATAGCATGTTCAACTCAGCATGACGTCTATAGCATGTTCAACTCAACATGACGTCTATAGCATGTTCAACTCAGTATGACGTCTATAGCATGTTCAACTCAGCACAACGTATTATAGCATGTTCAACTCAGCACAACGTATTATAGAATGTTCAACTCAGCATGATGTCTATAAGATATTCAACTCAGCATGACGTCTATAGCATGTTCACCTCAGCATGACGTATTATAGCATGTTCAACTCAGCATGACGTCTATAGCATGTTCAACTCAGCATGACATATTAGAGCATGTTCAACTCAGCATGACGTCTATAGCATGTTCAACTCAGCATGACGTCTATAGCATGTTCAACTCAGCATGACGTATTATAGCATGTTCAACTCAGCATGATGTCTATAGCATGTTCAACTAAGCACGACGTACTATAGCATGTTCAACTCAGCATGACGTCTATAGCATGTTCAACTCAGCATGACGTCTATAGCATGTTCAACTCAGCATGACGTCTATAGCATGTTCAACTCAGTATGACGTCTATAGCATGTTCTACTCAGCACAACGTATTATAGCATGTTCAACTCAGCACAACGTATTATAGAATGTTCAACTCAGCATGATGTCTACAAGATATTCAACTAAGCATGACGTCTATAGCATGTTCAACTCAGCATGACGTCTATAGCATGTTCAAAACAGCATGACGTATTATAGCATGTTCAACTCAGCATGACGTCTATAGCATGTTCAACTCAGCATGACGTCTATAGCATGTTCAACTCAGCATGACATATTAGAGCATGTTCAACTCAGCATGACGTCTATAGCATGTTCAACTCAGCATGACGTCTATAGCATGTTCAACTCAGCATGACGTATTATAGCATGTTCAACTCAGCATGATGTCTATAGCATGTTCACCTAAGCACGACGTACTATAGCATGTTCAACTCAGCATGACGTCTATAGCATGTTCAACTCAGCATGACGTCTATAGCATGTTCAACTCAGTATGACGTCTATAGCATGTTCAACTCAGCACAACGTATTATAGCATGTTCAACTCAGCATGACGTCTATAGCATGTTCAACTCAGTATGACGTCTATAGCATGTTCAACTCAGCACAACGTATTATAGCATGTTCAACTCAGCACAACGTATTATAGAATGTTCAACTCAGCATGATGTCTATAAGATATTCAACTAAGCATGACGTCTATAGCATGTTCAACTCAGCATGACGTATTATAGCATGTTCAACTCAGCATGACGTCTATAGCATGTTCAACTCAGCATGACGTCTATAGCATGTTCAACTCAGCATGACGTCTATAGCATGTTCAACTCAGCATGACGTATTATAGCATGTTCAACTCAGCATGACGTCTATAGCATGTTCAACTCAGCATGACGTCTATAGCATGTTCAACTCAGCATGACGTCTATAGCATGTTCAACTCTGCATGACGTCTATAGCATGTTCAACTCATCATGACGTCTATAGCATGTTCAACTCAGCATGACGTTTATAGCATGTTCAACTCAGTATGACGTCTATAGCATGTTCAACTCAGCACAACGTATTATAGCATGTTCAACTCAGCACAACTTATTATAGCATGTTCAACTCAGCATGATGTCTATAAGATATTCAACTAAGCATGATGTCTATAGCATGTTCAACTCAGCACAACGTATTATAGAATGTTCAACTCAGCATGATGTCTATAAGATATTCAACTAAGCATGACGTCTATAGCATGTTCAACTCAGCATGACGTATTATAGCATGTTCAACTCAGCATGACGTCTAGAGCATGTTCAACTCAACATGACGTCTATAGCATGTTCAACTCAGCATGACGTATTATAGCATGTTCAACTCAGCATGACGTATTATAGCATGTTCAACTCAGCATGACGTCTATAGCATGTTCAACTCAGCATGACGTCTATAGCATGTTCAACTCAGCATGACGTCTATAGCATGTTCAACTCTGCATGACGTCTATAGCATGTTCAACTCATCATGACGTCTATAGCATGTTCAACTCAGCATGACGTTTATAGCATGTTCAACTCAGTATGACGTCTATAGCATGTTCAACTCAGCACAACGTATTATAGCATGTTCAACTCAGCACAACTTATTATAGCATGTTCAACTCAGCATGATGTCTATAAGATATTCAACTAAGCATGATGTCTATAGCATGTTCAACTCAGCACAACGTATTATAGAATGTTCAACTCAGCATGATGTCTATAAGATATTCAACTAAGCATGACGTCTATAGCATGTTCAACTCAGCATGACGTATTATAGCATGTTCAACTCAGCATGACGTCTAGAGCATGTTCAACTCAACATGACGTCTATAGCATGTTCAACTCAGCATGACGTATTATAGCATGTTCAACTCAGCATGACGTATTATAGCATGTTCAACTCAGCATGACGTCTATAGCATGTTCAACTCAGCATGACGTATTATAGCATGTTCAACTCAGCATGACGTCTATAGCATGTTCAACTCAGCATGACGTCTATAGCATGTTCAACTCAGTATGACGTCTATAGCATGTTCATCTCAGCACAACGTATTATAGCATGTTCAACTCAGCACGACGTATTATAGAATGTTCAACTCAGCATGATGTCTATAAGATATTCAACTAAGCATGACGTCTATAGCATGTTCAACTCAGCATGACGTATTATAGCATGTTCAACTCAGCATGACGTCTAGAGCATGTTCAACTCAGCATGACGTCTATAGCATGTTCAACTCAGCATGACGTATTATAGCATGTTCAACTCAGCATGACGTCTATAGCATGTTCAACTCAGCATGACGTATTATAGCATGTTCAACTCAGCATGACGTCTATAGCATGTTCAACTCAGCATGACGTCTATAGCATGTTCAACTCAGCATGACGTCTATAGCATGTTCAACTCAGTATGACGTCTATAGCATGTTCATCTCAGCACAACGTATTATAGCATGTTCAACTCAGCACAACGTATTATAGAATGTTCAACTCAGCATGATGTCTATAAGATATTCAACTAAGCATGACGTCTATAGCATGTTCAAGTCAGCATGGCATAATATAAGCCATTTAGCAGACACTTTTATCCAAAGCGACTTACAATCATGCATGCATACATTTTACGGGAATCAAACCTACTATCCTGGCGTTGCAAGCCCAATGCTCTGCTAACTCAGCTACAGAGGACGTCTATAGCATGTTCAACTTTGACTGCACAACATTGAAAAAACATTATGTCCATATTAGGACATCCTGAAAATAAGTATTGTTGAGATTGAGACTGTCCTATGGACACCGGTGCAAAAACAAAACATCCCTAGTTTTATCGTTTTGTAGACACTGAAACAGTAAAACAGGGACACCTATAGGCCTAAATGGCTAGCTAGAACGCAGAGGAATGTGTCCCAGTGAATAATGGGGCCTGTATCTGAGTGGTGTGTCTGAGAGGGTTCTGGTGCTGGCTGCATGGCAGCAGATGAAGTGCAATACCTTTTAGTCTCAACCGCATTAGTGCACAGACCATTAGGGCCACTGCTCATTCATTCCACATTAGAGGCAAAAAGCCCAGGCCAGTGGTAAAATGAGGGCTTAATTAAATCAGTGTTTAACTTGTGTTATACTCAACCAGAGACGGAGAGGGATTGTGTCCTTTGTTGAGGGTGACAAATGACCTTGAGTGGGGATGGGCTGGGATGGGCTGGGATGGGCTGGGATGGGTGGGGGTGGCCTGGGATGGGTGGGGTTGGCCTGGGATGGGCTGGGATGGGTGGGGGTGGCCTGGGATGGGCTGGGATGGGTGGGGGTGGCCTGGGATGGGCTGGGATGGGTGGGGGTGGGCTGGGATGGGATGGGCTGGGCTGGGATGGGTGGGGCTGGGGATGGGCTGGGATGGGCTGGGATGGGCGGGGATGGGCTGGGATGGGCTGGGCTGGGATGGGCGGGGATGGGCTGGGATGGGATGGGATGGGTGGAGATGGGCTGGGCTGGGATGAGTGGGGGTGGGCTGGGCTGGCCGGGGATGGGCTGGGCTGGGATGGCCTGGGATGGGCTGGGATGGGTGGAGATGGGCTGGGATGAGCTGGGATGGGATGGGTGGGGATGTTTCTTGGAGAGTCCCAGATTGTTAATACCGATTCATTAACACCAGAATGTCAATAATGATTTATTAGTCTGGCGATCAAACCGTAACTTCTCATATATTGACAGATATCGAATATCATTGTTGAATATCATTATTGAAGATCAATATTGAATATCATTATTGAATTACTTTCGTGATCAAATTAGAGGAGAGGGTATTAAAAACTATATAGCCTTCCTGTATTTTGTCTCAATCAAAGCACATTCTGCCTTGCGGAGCACGCTGTTGAGTTTTGGACGCATTATATTTTTGGGGGACTATTCAGCTAAATATCTTATAAGAAATGAGATGGTATTTTTTCGTGTAACAGTAACGTTATACTATTATATTGGGTTATGTTATGTAGAATACTAATGAATCATTGTGATCTTCCAAGACATTGATTCAGCTTTAAACTAACTTTACTAAATTATGAGAGGTGGCACTCTTCCTTGCTCTGGCAGTACTGCACCCCTGCGGTTCACTGCAGCGAATGAGCAGTTGATGGGTAGCCTACTCTTGATGCAGAAATGAGAGACCTCATGTGTGCAGTGGCGTGTATTCATGGATGCCAAGGGAAGCCAGGCTTCCCTCCAAAATATAAAAAATATATATATTTAGTCTCTCTGTGATTCATAATTTTCCTTCGATTTGCAAGAGGCTGAATGTATCTCACAGGATTGAATGAACCAGCACCCCTCTGTCTATCTATGTGTAGGCCATCTATCTGATGATGTCTGATCCAAAGGAGTATGATATTGTTGCCGCCCGTATGGTTGAGCTAGACTGCACGAGCTCAACTGTGAATGGTCCTGGCGCAACAACAAAAAAAAGTGTCAAGGGAAGCCAGTTTGGATTTGGCATCACTCCTATCTAATCCCGTTGAGAGCATATGTCATTGTCAGAAAAACTTGAATTGTTGCATCTCGTTGTGTTGTTGTCCTCCGGTGGCTAGCTAGTCAGCTAGCTAAAATGATCCCTTTCCTAAATTAGCCAAGGAAACATTTCTGGTTGGTCTCAGGGAATGTAAAACAGTTAGGAAGGGAGTCTTTTAAAATGGGATTGTGTGAAGTAGCAGCAAATATGTTGAATGAGCAACTAATCAGCATGGAGAGCCTCACAAGTTTGACGAAATTACCTTATATCTCTTAGTCTAATACGTCTATTTACTTACTTTTGTAGTTCTCCAAGTTTAGCTGGAATTTAGCCCGAAAGGATTTGAGAAATATGATTGGTTGACGATAGGCCTATGACATTGGCTCGTCTTGCGCTGCGCAGGATATCAGATCTCAACAACAACGACAGGCTACCACATCCCGATGATATCTTTTCATGAGTTTAACGTGACTGCAAGAGACAGGTTGGAATGTCTGACTGAAATACAGGACACATCAATCTGTTTTTCTAAGTTGGTGGTGTTTGAATTTGATGATAAAATGCGGGACATGATTGTTTGGTTACAGGACAAAGGGACACAGGGCCAACATGCGGGATTGTACCCCACAATTGCATTCATCTTGTCCAAGACAAGAGCACCCCAATTTTCCTTGGATTTGGTGACCCTGTACAAAATAATGTCAATTTTCAAACGTTAAATGTATAAATGTATGGTGTCCATATTAGGACAGCTTCAATCTCAGATGGACTTATTCAATCTCTGCACCTACTGTTTACCCAGAAAGGTCCATGCAGTCCCGACTCTGTCACATCAGAGCCCGATATTTCATTTGGAAATGAATCCTGGCAACCAGCTGCTTTGATCTCCTTGAGCATTTCCCCTCCCCGTGTTAATTTCCCCCCCCAAAAACAGGGAAATGTATACAGTGGCAGTCATTCTGTCAATGTGAGCAGAGATTAGTTTAAGGAATGCTCGCATCAAATGTGTTTACCAGCTGCTTCAGGCCACCAGATCCTCTTGTCCCTAGGAATAAAGGCTCATGACAGCTGGGTAAGATTGCACCTATAAATCATCTGCCAGAGGTATTCAAATATGATCTGACATCCTATACCAGCTAAAGGCTCCGACAGCCAATCAAACCCTGACTATCACGCCCATACGAATAAATCTACTCTTTGTACTCTTAGTTAAAGAAAATAAAAAAAACGCCAAGGGTGCATTTTGGGGAGATGCGGAATATAACACCTGGGGTGTTTCTTTCTTTCTTTAATAACAGATTCTCATTTAAAAGGGAATCAGGGTGTGTCGTATGTCTTGCTGGTGACATTTCCAGAGAACAGTGTGGCGATCGGTTTCAGCTTGGCTTTGGAGCGATGTCATCCATCACACAGGCTCTGTGGTAAATGGCTTATGTAATTCTGTTTCAGATGAATTGCTGTGGGAGAGATGTCACCACTAACATTATTGTGATCTATATTTTTCCTACAAGAAGTTGTTGCTGCATTTTTTGGGCTAAATGTTTTGCTAATTGTGTTTTTAACCATTCTCCTAAACCATTTTCAGTATCGTCCATGCCCATTTGGATCTTTCATGCTTAACCTGTCATTTACACACATCATTACATTTGACAGTAAATGCCCCACTGCCGGCCAAATACATTACTGCATTCTCGTGGGGTTTAAGCTCCCCAAGCTATATCACATGATCAATTTCTGCTCTTTAAAAATGTTAGATGGGATTCAATAATTTGTGCAATTTCATTAGCACATTACTGGTTAGACACATTTTCAATATCCATGTTAGTTTAAACAAAAACACTAGCACGAACAGCATATCATATTTCATTTGCAGCCATGTCTATGCACTGTATGTAGGCTACAGGGACGCTACTGGCTTTGAAGGACAGCCCTCTTTGAAATTAGCCTGATTATAAATATCTCAAGAATCTGAAGAGGATCAAGTACCAAAAAATGGAGACTTGAACAACTTTATGTACAGTATATTGTTATCACAAAACAGTCTATATTTACAAATGCAAAGTTTGGGTGGCTAACAGGCTGCACAGCGACAAACCTAGCCCATAATGCATCTCGTTTTGATTGAACAGTGTGTTTTGCTGGCCGTTTACGACAGCCCCAAAAGCAGCAACCTTTCAAACTTTGTAAAAAATTCCGTGTGACATTTAGAAAAACTGAAAATATGTAATATCTTCCAGCTGCATCTTAGCCCACAGCATTACCTGGTTCCATGTCAAAGTCTATGTGAAGTTGAAGTAAAATCCACACATTAGCTGTTAATTAAGCAGTTTGTAAGGAGAGAAATACTGAGAGCCTTTTCTTCTTTCCATTTTTGAATGTAAATATCCAGATAATGGTTCATAGCAGCACCTCAGAGATTCACCTCTGGAGGAAAATCAGCTTCTGAACCGGATAGACATAATTAGTGACCTTTTCATTGTGATCAAAAAGAGACTATTGTAATTCCTAGCCCCTACCAGAACCATAATCCAGTCCATCATTTATTCCGTAATTCCTAGCCCCAACCAGCGCCACAATTCAAGCAAAGAGAACGTTCACATTCCAGCTAGAATTCCTCACAACCCACCTAGAATTCCACCCAATCCACCTAGAATTCCACCCATTCCACCTAGAATTCCACCCATTCCACCTAGAATTCCACCCATTCCACCTAGAATTCCACCCAATCCACCTAGAATTCCACCCATTCCACCTAGAATTCCACCCATTCCACCTAGAATTCCATCCATTCCACCTAGAATTCCACCCATTCCACCTAGAATTCCACCCATTCCACCTAGAATTCCACCCATTCCACCTAGAATTCCACCCATTCCACCTAGAATTCCACCCATTCCACCTAGAATTCCACCCAATCCACCTAGAATTCCACCCATTCCACCTAGAATTCCACCCATTCCACCTAGAATTCCACCCATTCCACCTAGAATTCCACCCAATCCACCTAGAATTCCACCCATTCCACCTAGAATTCCACCCATTCCACCTAGAATTCCACCCATTCCAGCCATTGTATCATTGTGAAGGGCTCATTTCCCATGAACTGTAGAGAGCATGTAGTAACCAGCAGGTATAATGAGAGCCATACATGCAGGTGAACTGAACAATGACATTTTCATGTCATTAACCCAACAAACTCAATTTCACCCTCCTCTGCTTTCAAACAGACCGTGTTTCACGGTCCTGACCTTAACAATGAAGAGCATGTGTGCTACATTTTTGTCTGAGCGGAAGGCACATACAACTATGATGAACTGTGTTTTCCTCTTGTAAATAAAGATTCAAATAGAGAATGCTCCACATCACTAAATCCCCCTTGAGTTGTAAAGCGTGTTATTCTTAAACTTAGAAATGCTTAAGTTTTCCTAATACATTTATCTGGTTGAATAAAGGCTAAATAAAATAAACTTAATTTCCCACATTAATTGAATTATATAATTCTGTGATGTATTATTTCCCCCCCCCCTTTTTTTTTACACAGTCCTTAAACAAATTAGACTATAAAATGTTGTTCTCAAAAGTATAGATTTTGTTCTAAAGCCATCTGGTTCAAATTGAAATTAAATTAAATGAGTAGGGAACAGTAAATATCCAGTTATATGACACATATTTTCCCCACAGACAGATGGAGGTATCCAAGTAACAACCAGGCAACAATGACCTAAAGTGACAGGTAGACTGAGGACACACAGGGAATGTCAGCTCCATTTCCAGGTGCTGTGACAGCCAGGCCCCGGTTCTTCTCTCCCCTCTATAGCTTGTACCACTTCCTCTAGCCCCGGGAGGCCAAGATGGATGGCTGAGCATTAACATGGCCCCTTGAGCGTGTAGACTGTTGTACTGTGATCAAGTAGCCCATGTTCCCAGATACCCCACTGCCTCCCCCATCTGTCCCTCAGTGGACACGGCAACCCATTCATTCACCTCTGCCCAGACTATTCATAACAACCAGCTCCACCAGCCAACCATCCAGCCTACGCCTCATTCTATAGCCATGTCACACAGAGAAAGACATGGGAGCTCATGATGCCAGTTCATCCACCTGTGTTAGAGTTTCACTTGAGTGAACCTCACTCTAATCTGTTCATCTCTCGAAGTAGTGTGTAGTAGTGTATCATCGCTGGGGCATGATGAAGAAGCATCTGCTCAGGCTTAGTGTAGTTATACGGCAAGTGTTACTGATGACTGCTGAGGGCCTGTTGGCGTGTTGGAAAACACATGCTTTTCGGCTATAGAAATCATCACAATACAAAAGGATGCATCTTGTAAAGCTCAGAAAGTCCTCTATATTGTAGTAGCCTATGTTTAGTGCATTCCAAGTAAAAACGTAGGCTACTTAAGATTCAATAGTCTCTAGGGGATGGTTCTGCTTCTGTTGCACAACGACAAAACATCTTACAACCTGAAGGACATGTTTTGTCAGAACACAGCCTGTCCTTGGGTAAGCTCTTTGTGAAGACCATGTGGCGACTTGAAGTGTCCGTCTGTTTGCGTTCAGAGGATGCATATGGAGAGAATTTAGTGCCCCATTTATGTTGTAGACTGGAAGCTGCTACGCTGTAAACCTGGACTCCAGAGACCAATAGTTATGAGGTGATATCCTGCATGGGATTGTGCATATTTCTAAATAAATGACTGAGGCACCAGAGATAGTATAGTATATCTCTAATCCGTGTGGTAACTTACACTCACATTTTTTATATTTGTACACTATTGTGTTAACTCTTTTAAAGGCAACGTAAAAAGCTATATGGCAATTCCTTTGCCATTGAAATGCTGTCGGTTGACTTTCACTATATACAGTATACACAGTGTTTTTGCACTACTATTGACCATGCAAATGAAAATTCTCTTACTGCTATCAATATTTTTGTTGATAGAAAATCAATGTCACTTTAACAGCAGTCGTGTAGTGCCAACATCATGTCATTCCGACCCGGAATAGTACTGGCATGCATTAAGTGACTCCCAGTGAGTTCCTTCTGTGAAAGGATGAATCAGAGAGCAGAAGTGACCTTGAATTGATCCTGAGGCTACTTTATCCTCTCTGGCCCATGCAGTTGAAATCCATCCACATACAGTGACTCACTGCATGGTGCAGACCTGGGTTCAAATATTATTTGAAATCATTTAAAATACTTTATCCGGGCTTGATTGAGCTTGTCTGGCGCAATGGAACCAATAGAATAGTCACAACAAGTGCAAACCCCGCCCATCTGGCACTCCAGGCAGACTAGAGCAAACACTGAAAGTATTTGAAAGATTTCAAAGAGTATTTAAACCCAGGTCTGGTACTGGAGTGCTCCGCAGTAGCAGGATGTGGTGGAGTGGTTCAGGAGCCCGCAGCAGTCAGAGGACAGGCCAGGGCCGCTGGGGGGGGGCGAGGCGACACGCTGCGCTGGGAACTCTGTCAGCTGGGGTGACAGCATGGCACAGGCTGCAGCCATGTTTCTCCATTAAACAACATAGAAAATGTTTTCTAGATAACTTCACAGAATGGAAGGGAGGTTACAGAACCAGATGGTTAGAAAAAGGGTAGAGGCTGAGGTAGATAAGGGGAGGAGAAGAGAAAAGAAGAGGAGAGGAGATCGGGGAAGGGAGAGAGACAGAATGAGAACGGTGTCTAATGATAGGACAGCGTGTCATTAGACTTTCATGACACTAGCATCCCTAGCATGATGGGGAGCAATTTCTTTAATTACTCAAAGATTTTCTCTAAATATGGTGGCTGTTTGGAATTCTTAATGACACTGTGGAACATTAGGAGATTCCATTAAGAGGAAATAGTTTTCTCTTCACTTAAGGCGTGCACGTTATGAACAGGGAAAAGAAATCTCCCTGCCACAAATCAGTATCATCATACTTAATCAGTCCTTCGGGAGAATCACTCAACAGTGGTACACCACACACACGCACGCGCACGTGCACACACACACGCGCACACACACGCGCCAGCGCGCGCACACACACAAGTAGATCTGCAGTTTTCTGTTTCTTCTGGATACTGGATGGTTTGAATGTTGTCATGTTTTCAACATTCTTACAGTTTGTATTTCCTAGCATGAATATTAGCATCAATATTAATGCAGAATATTCCTCCCTCAGAATCAGCTTATCCACGGAACATGCTTTTGCCTTATGTCCATAAATTAAATGATGAATGGAAATAGCATAATTTAGTTTAATGGAACCATTCTTGCTTAACGTCTTTTAAAAGAGAGTGTACATAATGAATACACATAATCTGATGACACATTCTGCATGCATTGCTGTCTGTAAAGATTATGTTAACATTTGCTTTTCAAGGTGCAAACACGCCCGAGAATAGCCAGTTACATTTTTTTGTTGTTGTTGAGATTATTGCTATAAATGAATCCATTACTTTATTCCTTCAATATCCTTTCAGAAAGTCATAATTCTGAACGGTTGGTGCGTTATATAGTCTGCTGTATTGTTACTTTGACAGGTTAATCATTACAAAACACAGACAGACATTGATGGTTTATCGCAACACTGGTCTTATAGCACTTCATATAGTTACATTTTTTTGTGCAAATTTCACATTGACGTCAATGTATGATCTATCTTACAATGTGAGTTATACACACAAATCTTTATGAATGCAACATTTCATGAAGAGATTGTGATAGATACTTTATCGTCTTAGGGGGCTTTCAAGTAAATTGTCTCTAGAAAGAAACAAACCTAGACTCCTTCAAGTATTTTATCCGGGATTCAATCTGACTGCATTCTCTCGATGGTGCATAGTTTAAATGCAATGTTCCAGGGCCTCCCGAATAGCGCAGCAGTCTAAAGCACTGCTTTGCAGTGTTAGAAGCATCGCTACATACCTGGGTTTGATCCCAGGCTGTATCACAACCGGCTGTGATTGGGAGTCCCATAGGGTGGCAAACAATTGGCCCAGCGTTGTCCGGGTTAGGGGAGGGTTTGGCCGGGGGGGCTTTACTTGGCTCATCCTGCTTTTGTGGCGGGCCGGGCGCCTGCAGGCTGACCTTGTTCGTCAGTTGAACAGTGTTTCCTCTGATACATCGGTTCGGCTAGCTTCCGGCTTAAGCGGGCGGGTGTTAACTTGGTATGTCAAGTTTCGGAGGACGCATGACTCGACCTTCGCCTCCTGAGCCCGTTGGGGAGTTACAGCGATGAGACAAGATTGAAAAAAGGGGCTAAAAAAATAAATAAAAAAATAAAGTCAATGTTCCTATATTCGTCAAATTAAATCAAAGTTTATTGGTGGTGTACACAGTTTAACAGGTTAGCTCATAACAATGCAGTTAAATGTCAAAGAGTTAAAAATGTTAAGAGAAATACAAATAAAATGCACAAAATCAAGAACGGGGGGCTGATCCAATTAAATACCCAATTAGTGCTGCAGCAGTATCAAACTGCAATCTATACCAGTGAAGGCTCCTCAGAGGAAGGGGAGGACCATTGTCATTAGTGAATTTAATTTTAAAAAATTGTGAAACATTGAAAAAGTTATCCTTTTTAGATAAAACTATATTAAATATATTCAGATGTCACCAAGCTAGGTTCAATACATCTCTGTATACAACCACATAGTGTAGTGGTTATCATGCCTGCTTTACACACAGAAGGTCCTGGGTTCGAGCCCCAGTAGAACCACAGCTTTTAGGGGCTCCCGAGTGACGCAGCGGTCTAAGGCACTGCATCTCAGTGCTAGAGGTTTCCCTACAGACCCTGGTTCGATCCCGGGCTGTATCACAACCGTCCCATATGGCGGCGCTTAATTGGCCCTCCATCGTCCGGTTAGGGGAGGGTTTGGCCGGGGTAGGCCGTCATTGTAAAATAAGAATTTGTTCTTAACTGACTTGCCTAGTTAAATAAAGGTTAAATAAAAAATACATTAAATTCAATACAAATAGTCTGGGTAGCCATTTGACTAGGTGTTCAGGACTACCCAGACTATTTGCATTGGCCCCCCACCCCACCCCCCTCTTTTACGCTGCTGCTACTCTCTGTTATTATCTATGCATAGTCACTTTAATAACTCTACCTACATCTACATATTATCTCAATTACCTCGACTAACTGGTGCCCCCCCGCACATTGACTCTTTACCGGTATCCTCTGTATATAGCCTCGCTATTGTTATTTTACTGCTGCTCTTTAATTATTTATAACTTTTATTTCTTATTTTTGGGGTATTTTTCTTAAAACTGCATAGTTGTTTAAGGGCTTGTAAGTATGCATTTCACTGTAAGGTCTACACCTGTTGTATTCGGCGCATGTGATAAATACAATTTGATTTGATTTGTCCACCCAATCAAAGGATCAGAGAATGAATCTAGTACTGAAAGCATAAGCTACAACTAGCTAGCACTGCAGTGCATAAAATGTGGTGAGTAGTTGACTCAAAAAGAGAGAAAGACAATAGTTGACTGGTTTTGAACAATTAAATTTCTTCACAAATGAAGGAGAAGCAAGAGAGAGAGATTTTCTTCACTTTCACTTACTTAGCTAGCTAATGCAGCTAGCTAGTTCAGCCTACTCAAACACCCGGATCAAACAGAGAGGGATGCTATGTTAGCTAGCTGGCTAATGCTATCCAACACTGGAACTCTTCCAAGTCAAGGTAAGCTTTTGGTTTGATTAATTTATTGCCACCGAGGCTGCCGGTGTAACTGCTAAATTGCTTGCTGTACATGATTGCAGCGGGTTTACTAACGTGTTAGTTCTAGTAGCTATGTTGACTATGAAGTTAGCTAATATGTTGACAATGATGTAGGCTGTGGGTAGCGGTTAGTGATTATGGTATGAAGGTTTAACTTGGAAAGGTTTTTTCACCTGGTCACAGACAGCTATTGTGTTGTGCACTGGAGGAGAGGACGGAAATGCGAGAAGGAATGATACCACGAGCAAAGTGATAATGCTGTTTGTATGTGGCTGCTATGAAAGTGAACTGATCAGGGGTGTATTTATTCTGCCGATTCTTTTGAAAAACGTTTCTTAAGCGGAAGCAAACGGAGTAAAACGGGGATAAACATACCTGAATTTTTCCAATAGAAACTCAAGTTTTTCAACTGTTTGGACTAATGATTACACCCCAGATCAGCTAGATGCAGGAAAGAGTGTGAAAGGCGGTATTGAATGTGTCACTGTCTGTCACCTTGATTACTCAAAATGTTCTCTCGACCTGTGTACCTACATTGTAAACTTTAATTCGTGGGCTAGGTTGTAGCAACCTCATGATTGGTATAGGGAATATTCGAGTATCATGTAGATATGTGATATGAATGACAGTCATCCAATGTGCTGTAATATAAATAAGGCCAAGCTCATAAAAAATTGTCACATCTACTCCCTCTCCTCCCCTCCCGTGTTCGACATCACCGGTATACTAACCACCGGTCCTGGGATCCATCATTACGCACACCTGGCATCAGTCATTACCGCGCACCTGCACATCATCATGAGGCACACCTGGACTTCATTACCTCACTTATTACCTCCCCTATGTCTGGCACTCCCTTAGGTTCCTTGCCCAGTGAGTATTGTTCCTGTGTTTATGCGTAGACGCTACTGTTATGTTGTCTCGTTTCATGTTTGTTGTTTTATTAAACGTTTCACCTGCTACTCGACTCTCAGCATCTCCATTACAAAATGAATCACCCTCCCTAGTCTTAAACGGACCGCCACTGATCTATACATACAGCTTGTACACCGGGAGAATTTACACAAAATAAACTAAGAATGATATGTACATCAGTAGATATATTAGAGTGTCAAGAATCCAGCATGATACATCCATATGCAGTATGTATAACCAGTATAACTAAAATACAATGTACAATAGTAGAAATCATAGAATAAGCTATATCAGGGATACAGTATTTAAATACACAGTGTGAAATGGAATGTGACCAGTGGTTCAATGTCTCTACAACATGGGACAGCACCATTGGCTGTGAGTGTGTGTATGTGCGTGTGTGAGTAAGTGAGTATGATGTATGTGTGTGTGTGTGTGCGTGTGTGTGATAGCTTGTGTGTGTGTTTGTGTGTGTTTGGTGTGAGTGAGCATGAGCGTGAGCGTGCATCACTTGGCAGACAGCTAGTGAATGCTGTTCAACACTCTGATGTCCAGCTAATAGAAGCTGTTTTTTAGTCTCTCTGTCTTGAGTTTAATGCACCTGTACTGTGTCCGTCTGTCGGACAGTAGCCAAGTGAACAATCCGTGGCTCTAGGTCCTTGATGATCTTCTTGGCCTTCCTTTGACGCCAGGTGCTGTAGATGTTCTGGAGGACAGGCAGCGTTGCCCCGGTGAAGCGTTGGGCTGTCCGCACCACCCTCTGGAGAGACATGCGGTTAAGGGCGGAGTAGCTGCCGTACCAGGCTGGGAAACAGCCTGACAGAATGTACTCAGATGGTGCGTCTGTTGAAGTATTCCTCCTTCCCCTTTCCCTCTCCAAAAGGACCACAATGGAAATAAGCTGTTAAGCTTTATTGTGTTATCCTTGATGATTTTCTTAAATTGTATGTGGAGGCGTCACCAGCTGGAGCACCCTTATGTTTGGATTTGACAAATTGTCAAATCAATTCAATCAAGTTCGTGAGGGTCTTTTCTTCAGCCGCCTGAGGTTGTAGAGGCGCTGTTGCGCCTTCTTCACCACGATGTCGGTGTGGCGAGACCATTTCAGGTCCTCAGTCATGTGCACACTGAGCATTTGACCCTATCCACTGCGGCCCGTCGATGAGGATGGGTGTGTGCTCCCTCTACATTAGGGGGCTGAACAAACCCCTGGAGGACCCCCTTATTGAGGATCAGTGTGGTGGTGTTGCTGTTGCCTACCCTCACCACTTGGGGTTGGCCCGTCAGGACATCTAGGATCCAGTTGCACAGGGAGGAGTTCAGACCCAGGTGGTGGGTTTAGTGACGAGCTTGGAGTCACTATGTTATAGTCGATGATCAGCATTCTCACATAGATATTCCTCTTGGCCATGTGGGATAGGGTGGTGTGGAGTGCAACGGTGATTGCGTCGTCCGATAATCTGCCGGGCGGTATGCAAATTGTGGGTCAAGGGTGACAGGTATGGTGGAGGTGATATGGTCCTTGACTTTCAAAGCACTTAATAATGACAGTGATGAGTGCTACGGGGCGATAGCCATTTAGTTTAGTTATCTTGGTCTGCTTGGTTACAGGAACAATGGTGGCCATCTTGAAGAAAATGGGGACAACAGACTGGGACAGTGAGAGGTTGAAAATGTCAGTCAATACTCTAGCCAGCTGGTCTGGGCATGCTCTGAGGACGCAGCTTGGGATGCCATCTGGGGCGGCAGCCTTGTGAGGGTTAAGTAAAGTCCCCAGTTTAGGGGACCTGCGTGGTTCTGGTACCGGTTCTGACTGACATTTTGCTTATAAATCGATCTGTGGACACCGTAGATCGAAACGGCTTGCATTGAGCAATAGCCCCCGGTTTGTGAACCTTTGTGACGTAGGATCATGTGATTATACTCTTTTTAGAAAGCATGTAAGTCATTTCAAGCCTTATTCATACAGTCTTGTTGAATAGAAAATACATCACATCAAAGATTTGTTGCAGATTTTTATCATATTTGTACTGTGACTACACCTCAGCAATTTATAACTATATCTAACAGAAAGGTGAGATTTTAACCTTTCTTGGAGTATGCAGCATTACTAGTTATAGTTTATGACCCTCTCATGATGAATAATTACTTCTGGGGATTACGTAGATGACATTTTCAATTACATTTAATTATATTTAACTGGTTAACACGCTTGAAGGTCCTACTCACGTCGGCTACAGAGATCGGGAGCCCGCTGTCCTCGTGAGCAACATCTGCGACTCTGTGTTGTTTTCCTCGAAATGGGCAAAACAGGTGTTTAGCTTGTCTGGGAGTGAGGCGTCAGTGTCCGCGATGTAGCTGGTTTTCCCTTTATAATCAGTGATTGTCTGAAAGCCCTGCCAAACGCATCTTGTGTCTGAGACGTTGAATTGCAACTCCACTTTGTCCCTGTACTGTATTTTTGCCTCTTTGATTGTCTTGCAGAGGTCATAGGTGAGGTCATAGGTGAGGTCATAGGTGAGGTCATAGGTGAGGTCATAGGTGAGGTCATAGGTGAGGTCATAGGTGAGGTTATAGGTAAGGTCATAGGTGAGGTCATAGGTAAGGTCATAGGTGGACTGTTTATAGTCGCCATGGGTCCAGTCACTTTACCGTGGTTAAATGCTGTGGTTTGAGCTTTCAGTTTTGTGTGAATGCTTCCATTGGTTTGGGTATGTTCTAAACGTCACTGTAGGAACAACGTCCTCTATACACTTCCTGATGAACCCAGAGAGAGAGTCAGTATATTTGTCCATGTTTTTCCGAGGCGGCCCGGAACATATCCCAGTCCGCGCTGGGTAGTCTAGACTGAGGATCCTGCTCCGGGTAGTCTAGACAGAGGATCCCACTCCGGGTAGACTAGACAGAGGATCCCAATCCGGGTAGTCTAGACAGAGGATCCCACTCCGTGTAGTCTAGACTGAGGATCCTGCTCCGGGTAGTCTAGACAGAGGATCCCACTCCGGGTAGACTAGACAGAGGATCCCAATCCGGGTAGTCTAGACAGAGGATCCTGCTCCGTGTAGTCTAGACAGAGGATCCCACTCTGTGTAGTCTAGACAGAGGATCCCACTCCGGGTAGTCTAGACAGAGAATCCCAATCCGGGTAGTCTAGACAGAGAATCCCAATCCGGGTAGTCTAGACAGAGGATCCTGCTCCGTGTAGTCTAGACAGGATCCCACTCCGGGTAGTCTAGACAGAGAATCCCAATCCGGGTAGTCTAGACAGAGGATCCTGCTCCGTGTAGTCTAGACAGGATCCCACTCCGGGTAGTCTAGACAGAGGATCCCACTCCGTGTAGTCTAGACAGAGGATCCCACTCCGGGTAGTCTAGACAGAGGATCCCACTCCGGGTAGTCTAGACAGAGGATCCCACTCCGGGTAGTCTAGACAGAGAATCCCAATCGGGGTAGTCTAGACAGAGGATCCCACTCCGGGTAGTCTAGACAGAGGATCCCACTCCGTGTAGTCTAGACAGAGGATCCCACTCCGGGTAGTCTAGACAGAGGAATTTGTTTGTCTATAAATTAAATGGATTGATTAGTTGTCCACCATTAAAAGTACACATGGACAACTAAGTTTATTTCAGAATAAACAGAACTGAGTTAGTACCCAATTTGTCTTAGCCTATATTGACAGTTTGATTTGTATTAATTTCCCCTCTCCTCTTTCAAACACTTTTTTCTTTTAGAATGGTATGGAAAAATAATACCACATGCATATACTGTTACAAGCCCTGAGACAAGTGAGTAACAGAAAATAATATGAAAAGTCATGAAACAAAATCAAAACAGTTTCCAAGAGCACATAGGCACAATCTTTGTTCCAGACTTGACATGTGATTATTCTGCATTGGTAGCATGCCCTGCTCTCTGCTCCTGTGTTGCACTGTGTCTCTTTCAGCTAGCTGAAGTGGAAAGAGAGAAGTCCAGAACACCTTCTGCCATTGTTGTGGCTGCCAAGACCCTCTCCTGGTGGGACCACCCTTGGCATATTGTTTGGCAGCCCTCCTAGCTTGACAATACTTACAAATGAAGACATGGTGTTCCACTCACAATGTTTTATCATAGAGGGTGTGGTGTTTCTGTTATGAATATTTGAATTCCTCATTAAGTCATCGACACATATGCGTCTCTTGCTGGCACATCTGGGTATTGCATGTAATCAATGCCTTTTGGCATCAACAGTTCACCGTACACGCAAGCGTTGCTACGGAGCAAATATGATCACTGTAGGTGGTGGCTGCCCTACACATTAAGTATTGAGATGTTAGCTGCAGCCTCTGACCAGGACTCAGGTACACAGTGTCCATATTATAACAGGCTCCGTCTCAGCAAGACTTGTTTCAGAAGCTGTCCTAATATGGACCCCATACAGGTAAATGGAGTGCCACAAAGGGAAGGAGGCCATCCAGCCAGCCAGCCAGCGGCGGTCAGTGCTGGGAGTAAATGTCATCAGTCAACCATGGCGGTGGGGCCAGGTCTTTGGTGATGGAATACCCCAATGCTGTCCCAGAGACACCCAACTCCATCATCGCTTCACCCCAGATGGAATGAATAAAGTGTCAAAATGCATGTTACTTTTAAAAGGTACGCTTTTGAAATGGAAACGGAAAAAGGGGAAAATCCTCCACTGAGGAACATTGAAGTTCTAGTGAGACAACATCGACTGTACAACCGATCCGGCACTGAGGAAATAAGCATTTGATATCATTTGGCAACAACATCCCTCAGTAGGAGGAGTTTCAGATGTACTTCTGAGATACCCTTTCTACTTTACTGCCGTTTCATTTTAGAACACAGACTCTTGAAATGCTGAGGCGTGTAACTTCTTCCTACACTGGTACTATGAATAATTCAGTGATGGAGCTTCTAAAACAACATTCAGTGATGGAGCTTCTAAAACAACATTCAGGGATGGAGCTTCTGAAACATCATTCAGGGATGGAGCTTCTGAAACATCATTCAGGGAGGGAGCTCCTGAAACATCATTCAGGGAGGGAGCTTCTGAAACATCATTCAGGGATTTGAGCTTCTGAAACATCATTCAGGGATGGAGCTCCTGAAACATCATTCAGGGATGGAGCTTCTGAAACATTCAGGGATGGAGCTCCTGAAACATCATTCAGGGATGGAGCTACGGAAACATCATTCAGGGATGGAGCTACGGAAACATCATTCAGGGATGGAGCTACGGAAACATCATTCAGGGATGGAGCTACGGAAACATCATTCAGGGAGGGAGCTCCTGAAACATCATTCAGGGATGGAGCTACGGAAACATCATTCAGGGATGGAGCTACGGAAACATCATTCAGGGATGGAGCTACGGAAACATCATTCAGGGATGGAACTACGGAAACATCATTCAGGGATGGAGCTACGGAAACATCATTCAGGGATGGAGCTCCTGAAACATCATTCAGGGATGGAGCTTCTGAAACATCATTCAGGGATTTGAGCTTCTGAAACATCATTCAGGGAGGGAGCTCCTGAAACATCATTCAGGGATGGAGCTCCTGAAACAGCTTCTGAAACAATGTCCATAACAATTCCCATATGCCCTTTTTTTATCAACCAAATCTGTGCAGTCCCCACAGGCTGTAAAACAATAATACGCATTTTAATTTAACGCCATTTGAAGGTTATATTCAACGTTGGAATATAACGTTATTAAAAAAGTACACTTTTCATGTCCCATTTTGTCATCTTTTCACTGATCCACTCCACAAAGAGATGAGTATGCATTTGGAGAGTCTGTCTTTTTGGAGGGTTGTTCATCGATGTGAGGTTCTCACAGATGGAGGGGAGGATGGCCAACATCCCTGGAGGACCTGGAAAGCCAACTGGATCCATCGGCCCATACAGGAGACAGGTCACTTTCAGTATGAAGAGACGCCATACTCAGAATGAAGTTGAAATAGCCTGTACCATTTCCTGGCCCCTTGAATCATTCGTGTCAGTATCTGAAACCGTCCGCCTTGCTCAATTAGTTGTGCACCCCTGGTCCTATACCATACAGAGGCAATGGAAAGTTGGCAAGAGAGATGTGAGATTACGCATTGGGACAATGCTGAAGAGAAAAGACACATCAATATAAAACCTTTTTTTTATTCAGAGTATACTTTTCTCAGTACAAACAATACCACATTACCACATCACCTATATTTGTGGTCAATACATTTTAGTTACTGTATATTCAGTGTAGCATATAAATAAACATACGCTGTAATGATTACTGTACATTTTTACAGGACATTTTTTTTTTACAGTGCAGACACAAAAAAGTGTTGCGTTGCTTTTCACTGAGCGTTTATCTGATGGGGAAAGAAATATGTATGACTATTTATAGAATATTTAACTGTTTATACGCCATTGACACGTTGTCCCCCTTTCTATTTCTTTATGCCCATCCAATTTCAAAATTGCTCAGGTTTTCAAGGGCGTCATCGGTAATCAATATTTACACGGTTGGACTTTAATAACTTGGGATACTTCCTGTTACTTGGCTGATCCAAAAAGGCACCTTATTCCCTAGGTAGTGCACTACTTTTAACCAGGGTCCTGGACAAAAGTAGTGCACTAGAGATTAGGGTGCCAATACAGACACAGCCTTTGTCTCTGTGTAATCATTCAAATTGTGAATTAAAAAAGGAAAATGGACCATAGAATTATGCTAATATTTTGCATATTGTGTCAATTGAAGGTCATTTTGGGTTACGTTTATGAATTAACAGCGCTACCACTGTAATACCTTCCAAAATGGGAGAGTGCAACTGTGATCTATCTGTGATTCTAGTAACTCCACTCCCATGCTGTGAAAATAGGCCCCTACACTACTATGCAATACATGAAAAAGCACTTAGAGAGATGGCTTATGAATAAAATGAAAAATATATGTTCAGGAGCCAAAGAAAGACTTTGAGTTGGCATCTGGCCATGTTGATGATCTAATTCCCCACTAAAGAGCTATGAAATATGGGAAACGGTATTGACCAACATCCCTTGACATTGGCGGCTATCATAACTGCTGTGTATATGTCAGGTAATGACTTTCTCATCTCATCAATTCGATCTTATCTGAATCTCACTTGATTTGGTGTTACTTTGTATTTTAGGGGCAATATGTGGATACTAGACTTATCTGACAGCCTCTGGGCAGCGTTCCAGCCAGCCGATAAGCTTGGGCATATGTTTGCAATGCAAGATTACATCACAGCATTTGATTTCCCCCTTGAGGCTTCTCATCGGCTCCGACAAAACAGGGGAAAACACGTTCGTATGGCATTATATTTGATGCGTTATAAAACTAAATGGCATTTGATAATTATGTGTCAAGATGTGACACCCCCGGATCATTTAGACCCATCACACACAAATTGCCTGAATACTAGCAAGCGTTTATGGAATGCGTCCCAAATGACAGTCTATTCCCTATATAGTGCACTACTTTTGAATATAGCCCAATTGGGCCTTGGTCGAAAGTAGTACACTATATAGGGAACAGGGTTCCATTAGGGATGCACTCTGTGACTGTTACTCACTGGTCCTTGCATGCATTTATTTTTACTGGTATTGAGGTATACATCTTCCGAGACAATGGATAGAGACAAGTCAGTCCTTGACCCTCCGAAGGGGTTATCCATTCCGCATTTAACTTTTAACACATTCCCCAACCCTCCATCTTTATTGATTGTGTTCATTTATAATGATTTTGATATACAGTGATTGCTCTCCCCAGTACGAATATGAGAAGGATGTTATTGCCCCTGAATAAATCCACTGGTGGCATTTATGGATGAACGGAAGCATGATTTAATTTAGCAGCCATTTTCTATTGATTCACTGCAGACAAACCTGTGTTATTGACAGAAGCGGGTGTCAAAATGCATCACTCACACTAGTGCCTAGAGCTCTGCTGCAAATATAAGTTGTGTCCCAAATTGAACCCTATTCCCTATACAGTGAACTACACCCTGGTCAAAAGTAGTGCACTATATATGGAATAGGGTGCCATTTGGGACCCCCCTTAGTCGGGTGATTCTCATGAAACCAGTTTTAACCGTGGCAGTATCAAATTGAGTTAGAAAACCATGATGCATCTTCAACAATCAGCTGTCATTCTGAAGACTAAGATGTCTAGTGTCTTATTTTAAATACATTTTCACCCCAAATTCTTATTGCTGTAGTTTGTCCATAAATCATAAAAATTGTATACTAGTTGAGGTTTACATGACATTTACATACATGTCTTTCATTACTGTAATACTTTTTCAAGTTGCTATAAAAACTTTATTTTATTTTATTCATAACGTTTTATTCACCGATGACGCATCATCTAGATGAGTAGTCCTTAGATGAGCACAAATTAATTTAATTTCTTCATGTATATGCCTTCAGAATGAGGATCTTATTCTCAAACACACAAATGGGCTTTAGTGACGTGGTCAATTGTTTGCTGACTCACAATGTCTGTCTCCTATTACTTACAGATTGAGCCTCTCATTACCAAAACACACATTTCTCATTACCGAATAATTTTTAGGTCCGTTTTGGTAATTAGAACCTTAGTTTTGGTAATGAGAACCTTAGTTTTGGTAATGAGAACCTTAGTTTTGGTAATGATAATAAGCTATTTCTAATGTATAGGTAATGGGTGTGCTGCGCTGGTCACTTTTAATACTTACTAGGACCACTGCTTACTGTAAGGAGTATGATGGGAGACAGAGAGCTGGTTTCAAGCGCAGGGCGCAGCAGGTGTTTATTTGGTAAAGGACCGCAGAAGGTCATACACAGGGGGTCCAAAAAGGTAACAGTACAGGCAGGGAAAAAGGCTAGTAATGTAATCCGGGAGATCAGGCAAGAGGTTGATGACAGGAAATCTGACAGGCAAAAGTACAGGCAGGGAATAGGCAAAAAACTAAGTTAGTGAGGATGGCTAAAAACTAAAATACACAGGAGAACTAATGGACAGAAACAGAGCTCCAAATCACTTAATGGAGGATGGGGTGCCAATAACTGAACTAAATAGTGTGTGTAAATGACATACAGGTGTGTGAACAGGTGATCAGAATTCAGGTGATTGGGATCTGGAGAGTGAGCTGCGTTCAGGGGATCTATGTGTTTAAGAGTGTGAGCTGGAAAGTGGGCTGGAAAGTGAGCTGCGTTCAGCGGATCTATGTGTTTGAGAGTCTGAGTTGGAAGCAGACGTTACACTTACACCTATTGAACATACTTTACATTTTTTTTAAACATCAGTTATTTTATTAAGTAGGGGTTGTCAGGAAATATGGGTGTTTAACCCCATTTCATTTACTTAAAGACACAATCTGGAGTTTGTGTTTCAGCAAAGAGCAACTCCGCCACTTAATGGAGGATATCCCCCATTTTGACACGAGTACCTGTTTTAGCACTTAGCTATACTGTTTGATCCCAAGACAGTTTTTGGTCCGTATCCCACATGTTTCGATATTTTCTAGGAATATCATGTTATGCCATTTGCCCATAGGATCCCATTCAATTTAGATATACTTCTAAAAAACATTAGAACCACATATATCCACGTCCTGACGCATCAATATTACCTGTAAAGACCTTGAACGTAACTACAGTACTTATACTTATGCTATAATAAGGGGTATTTTAGTCAATTGCATTTAAGATACATTATTTTAGTATTATGCAAGTCATTTGGGATGAACAAATGACAAAGTTTGATGATGTATGTGGTTACTGAATCTCTAATAGAGCTCAGTGCAGTTTTTCATTGGCAAACTATGCAACACTCATTACTGAGACATACATTCTCATCTTTGAAACCTGGTTATCATTACCATAATGCAGCAGTATTTAGGACATATTCATCTGATATTTGTGCCTTTTGTCCCTCATCCAAATATGTGTACATTAAAATAATATGTACAGTGTCTTCAGAAAGTATTCACACCCCTTGACTTTTTGCACGTTTTGTTGTGTTGCAGTGTGGGATTAAAATGAGTGTAATTGTTATTTTACTTTAACAATCTACACAAAATACTTTTTTCATGAAAAATAAAACACAAATATATACAGTGTCTTCAGGAAGTATTCAGACCCACATTTTGTTGGGTTACAGCCTTATTCTAAAATATATTCTATTGTTTTTTCCCCCCTCACAAATCTACACACAATAACCCATAATGACAAAGCAAAAACAGGTTTTTAGAAATGTTTGCTAATTTGAATTTAAACCCCTCCCCGGAAATATCACATTTTCCACATTTAGAAATATCACATTTATATCACAAATATCACAACTATTCAGACCCTTTACACAGTGCTTTGTTGAAGGACCTTTGGCAGCGATTACAGCATAGTCTTCTTGGGTATGACGCTACAAGCTTGGCACAGATCCTCTTAAGCTCTGGATGGGGAGCGTTGCTACACAGCCATTTTCAGGTCTCTCCAGAGATGTTTGATCGGGTTCAAGTCCAGGCTCTGTGCTTAGGGTCGTTGTCCTGTTGGAAGGTGAACCTTCGCCCCAGTCTGAGGTCCTGAGCGCTCTGGAGAAGGACCTTCTTGCAGTATTACTTTAATGCAAACAGCAAACAGGATGCATGTTTTGGAATACTTTTGTGTGGGGTACAGAGATGAGGTAGTCATTCAAAAATAATGTTAATTAAACATATTATTGCGCACACAGTGAGTTCATGCAAGTTATTATGTGACTTGTTCAGGCTTGCCATAACATAGGGGTTGAATACTTATTGACTCAAGACATTTCATTTTGTCATTTTTAATTAATTTGCAAACATTTTAAAAACAATTCCACTTTGACATTATGGGGTATTGTGTGTAGGCCAGTGACAAAAAAAATCCAAATGTAATCCATTTTAAATTTAGGCTGTTTAACACAACAAAATGTGTGAAAAGCCAAGGGGTGTGAATACTTTCTGAAGGTACTGTATAAACAAGTAATTATGACAAAAAACAAGATTCAGAAAAGGTTGTGTTGCGGTAATGAGATACATTCCAAAATAAATGTTACTAATTTACTTTTAAATATATTTTTTTCAATGTTATGTTTAACTCATGCCTTTTCATGTGGTGAGCAATGTCAGAAAAATATTAGAAATTGATTTGTTTATTAATTGATTTCCACTTGCATATTTCCACCTGCTTTTTACACCTGCGTATTTACACCTGCATTTTTACACCTGCGTATTTACACCTGCATTTTTACACCTGCGTATTTACACCTGCATTTTTACACCTGCATTTTTACACCTGCGTATTTACACCTGCATTTTTACACCTGCGTATTTACACCTGCATTTTTACACCTGCATTTTTACACCTGCGTATTTACACCTGCATTTTTACACCTGCGTATTTACACCTGCATTTTTACACCTGCATTTTTACACCTGCGTATTTACACCTGCATTTTTTTAATTTCTCGTGTTGCCTTGAAAGCTGTAGTCATTTCATCTCCTTTACTTCAACTTAATGTCTGTCATGGTATGGTGATGACTTTAGTGTGTGCACCAATGCTTGCCTCACTACTAGTCGTTTGCTGCAATTGCTTTTACTTGGTGTACATGGATTTATGAGATATTGAAGCGTTGTCAGTTACAGTAAAATACTTGAGACAGTGTAAAAGACGTCACACTGCTTGCTTAGCGAGTACCGTTTCCCTCTGATTCAGTTCATACCTAGGCGGGACCGCCCTCCTGAGACATCTTACCCAGGCAGTCGCGCCAACAAAAAGCACTTCAGGCGTGAGCATAGTCTACTTAGTATAGTTTCATAACTGTAGCTGCTCTGGCATGTGCAGGAAATAATAGGGTAGTTTCTTTTTTTTTCTTTTTTTACATTTACACAGTTCTCCATTAATAGGAAATATCACAAGGAAATATTACATGTTTTAGTCATCACTATGATTAAACATGTAATATTTCCTATTAATATATGTCTAATAAATCACTATGTGTGTTAATTTCATGAAAATAACTCAAAATATTTTTTTCATTATTTATTCTCCTGAGCCTCCTTTTGCCATTGAAATTCTCAGTCTGATCATGTAGGCATGTTAATATAAATGTAAATATATTTATATACACAGCCCTGATTGGCGGATAGGATCGTGTAGACCAGAGGTACTCAACTCTTACCCTACTATGTCCAGAGCCTGCTGGTTTTCTGTTGCACACACCTAGTGTTCCAGGTCTAAATCAGTCCCTGAGTAGAGGGGAACAATGACTAGTGTCCCAGGTCTAAATCAGTCCCTGAGTAGAGGGGAACAATGACTAGTGTCCCAGGTCTAAATCAGTCCCTGAGTAGAGGGGAACAATGAAAAAATGCAGTGGAACTGGCTTCGAGGATACACATGCAAATAAAAGATGACTGATCATTGTGCAGAATAATCAGATCAGATTGTGATGTTATGCTATCGGCCAAAAACTCCATCCCACTTGAACAGGTTGAAATTCCAGGTGTTTTTTTTAAAAAGCTCTTACACTGAAAGGGCATCATCATAGGTTTCACAATTTCAGAGTGTTATTTTGACCTCATAGTGTGGAAATACCATAAAAGAAATCAACAGGAAAATCATGTTTTTGACTGTTTTAACATTTGAACGACAGAACTGAAGCAAGGAGTGCAAAGTCGTAGACCAACAAGGAACCAGCAAGGAGCTTATTTTTCATGCACGCCCCATACAATTACAGCGAGGAGCATGGAGATAGAGGGATGGGGGAATTTATTCCCACAAAAATTAATTGCTTTTTGCGCAGATGATTGCTTTTGCAAATGACCATTGTAGAAATAACACACAGGAGAGAGTAGCTAAATTACATGTAAATGACGCCCTCAGACATTGGATAAGAATGATCTACATTACCGAGATGCTGACCTACACAAATATGCTGCAAGGAAGAGGTGGGACATTTTAGATCACGGTTATCCTGGAAATGTGGTGTCATAAATCTACAAAAACAGAGTAAAACACCAATGTATAGTGAGATTAATAGAAAAAGTGATATATAACATTAAAAAATGCACCAATTATTTGTACGTAGATATAATCGAAAATGCTTGTTCTTATGGTAGAAATCACAACGTCAGGAGTTTTCAGTTGACATCATAACACATCCTTATGTGTGTGTCTCTGTTCTAACACAACTTGGCCCTGTCTGTGTGGGTTAGTTGCTTATGTTAAATAAAACAAATATTTACCCAAACCCAATGATGTACTTCGGAAAGTATTCAGACCCCTTGACTTTTTAAACACTTTGTTAGGTTACAGCCTTATTCTAAAACTGATTACATCGATTTTGTTCCCCCTCATCAACCTACCCCATAATGACGAATCAAATCAAACTTTGTCACATGCACCAAATACAAGTATAGACCTATAGACCTTACCGTGAAATGCTTACTTACAAGCCCTTAACCAACAGTGCAGTTCAAGAAGAGTTAAGAAAATATTTCCCAATTAAACTAAAGTAAAAAATAATAAAAAGTAACACAATAAAATAACAATAACGAGGCTTTATACAGGGGGAATCCGGTACTGAGTCAGTGTGCGGGGGTACAGGCTAGTTGAGGTAATTTGTACATGTAGGTAGGGGTGAAGTGACTATGCATAGTTAATGAACAGCGAGTAGAAGCAGTGTACAAAACAAATGCGTGTCAATGTAAATAGTCCAGTGGCCATTTGATTAATTGTTCATCAGTCTTATGGCTTGGGGGTAGAAGCTGTTAAGGAGCCTTTTGGTCCTAGACTTGGCGCTCCGGTGCTGCTTGCCCTGCGGTAGCAGAGAAAACAGTCTATGACTAGGGTGACTGGAGTTTCTGACAATTTTATGGGCTTTCCTTGGACACCGTCTATTATATAGGTCCTGGATGGCAGGAAGCTTGGCCCCAGTGATGTACTGGGCCATATGCACCACCCTTTGAAGCGCCTTATGGTCAGATGCCGAGCAGTTGCCATACCAGGCGGTGATGAACCGGTCAGGATGCTCTCGATGGTGCAGCTGTGGAACTTTTTGAGGATCTGGGGACCCATGCCAAATATTTTCAGTCTCCTGACAATGCAAAAACAGGTTTTTGCTCATTTATAAAAAATATCACATTTACATAAGTTTTGAGACCCTTTAATCAGTACTTAACTCACTACCCTTTACTCAGGGGCTCCCGAGTGGCGCAGCGGTCTAAGGCACTGCATCTCAGTGCTAAATATGTCACTACAGACCCTGGTTCAATTCAAAGCTGTATCACAACCGGCTCTAATTGGGAGTCCAATAGGGCGGCGCACAATTGGCCCAGCATCGTCCGGGTTAGAGTTTGGCCGGGGTAGGCCATCATTGTAAAACAAAGTTTGTTTTTAACTGACTTGTCTAGTTAAATAACGGTTAAAATAATACAAAAATCTTTGTTGAAGCACCTTTGGCAGTGATTACAACTTCGAGTCTTCTTGGGTATGAAGCTACAAGCTTGGCACACCTCAATTTGGGGAGTTTCTTCCATTCTTCTCTGCAAATCCTCTCAAGCTTTGTCAGGTTGGATGGGGAGTGTTGCTGCACAGTTATTTTCAGGTCTCTCCAGAGATGTTAGATTGGGTTTATGTCCGGGCTCTGGCTGGGCCACTCAAGGACATTCAGAGACTTGTCCCAAAGCCACTCCTGCATTGTCTTGGCTGTGTGTTTAGTGTTGTTGTCCTGTTGGAAGGTGAACCTTTGCCCCAGTCAGAGGTCTTGACCTCTCTAGAGCAGGTCTTCATCAAGGATCTCTGTGCTTTGCTCCGTTCATCTTTGCCTCGATCCTGACTAGTCTCCCAGTCCCTGCCGCTGAAAAACATCCCCACAGCATGATGATGCCACCACCATGCTTCACCGTAGGGATGGTGCCAGATTTTCTCCAGACGTGACGCTTGGCATTCAGGCCAAAGAGTTCAATCTTGGTTTCATCAGACCAGAGAATCTTGTTTTCATGGTCTGAGAGTCTTTAGATGCCTTTTGGCAAACTCCAAGTGGGCTGTCATATGCCTGTGCTTCTGTCTGGCCACTCTACCATAAAGGCCTGATTGTTGGAGTGCTGCAGAGATGGTTGTCCTTCTGGAAGGTTCTCCCATCTCCACAGAGGAACTCTGGAGCTCTGTTTGAATGACCATCGGGTTCTTGGTCACCTCCCTGACCAAGTCCCTTCTCCCTCGATTGCTCAGTTTGGCTGGGCAGCCAGCTCTAGGAAGAGTCTTGGTGGTTCCAAACTTCTTCCATTTATGAATGATGGAGGCCACTGTGTTCTTGTGGACCTTCAATGCTCCAGACATGTTTTGGTGCCCTTCCCCAGATTTGGTACCCTTCCCCCTCAAGTTTGAGTCTCATAACAAAAGGTCTGAATAATTATGTAAATAAGGTATTTCTGTTTTTGTTTTTTATACATTTGTAAAGATTTCTAAAAACCTGTTTTTGCTTTGTTATTATGGGGTATTGTGTGTAGATTACTGATGATTTCATTTTATTGAATCCATTTTAGAATAATACAAAATGTGGAAAAAGTCAAGTGGTCTGAATACTTTCCCGAAGTCACTGTATATAAACCCTGGATTGCTGATGCTATGTATTGGCCAATGAGAGGCTTTGAAGCCACCGGTCGGCCATAATGTCACTCCCCAGAAGAAGCAGTCCTCCATAGGAATGAATGACATTTTATAGTATTTCAAAAAATATATATTTGGTATCAATAAATATATTTTTCAAGGACAAAATTATATTTTTCAGTATTTTTGTAGTGGGAAGGACAGTAACAGTAGTAATTCTTAAAAAGTATATATATATAATGTTAGCCTACAAAATATAATTTAAAAGTATGCATTAAGATGTCTGTACCAGAATAAATGTGGCAAAAACAAATGTAGACATTAATACACTGAACAAAAATATAAAGGTAACATGTAATGTGTTGGTTCCATGTTTTATGAGCTGAAAAAAAAGATCATAGACATTTTCAATATGCACAAAAAACTTATTTCGCAAAAATTTTGTGCAAACATTTGTTTACATCCATGTTAGTGAGCATTTCTCCCTTGCCAAGATAATCCATTCACCTGACAAGTGTGGCATATCAAGAAGCTGATTAAACATCATGATCATTACACAGGTGCACCTTGTGTTGGGGACAATAAAAGGCCACTGGCACGCTGGAGAAGAGTGCTGTTTATGGATGAATCCTGGTTTCAACTGTTCAGGGCAGATGGGAGACAGAGTGTATGGTGTCGTGTGGGCGAACGTTTTGCTGATGTCAACGTTGTGAACAGAGTTCCCAATGGTTCCGTTTATATTTTTGTTTATTTCTATAGCTTCCTAAATATTTGTTTATTTTGGTGGGTGAGTACCAAGATTAAGTCACGGTGGCTTCAAAACAGCGCACCTTATCAGTCACATAGTGTATATATAAATCATTGACAATACCCCGTCGCACAATACAAAATACTTTTTAAAGATGTGTAAGCCACATACAGTATCAATGTTTTAGCTGTCTACTAGTACAAATGTATTTGTAGAGGTCCCCTGTTTCATCTTTATGCAGTTCACGACTACCAAGCTATAACAGCTACCAAACGCCACAGCAAAGGACACACGACGTGGTTGTTTCGGTGTCAGAGGCAAGATGTCAGCTTGTGATGTGATATAATGGTGCACTGTGTTATGAGCAAAGTAAATGTACTGCTCTAAGAACGGAGGAGCGTATGGAAATATTTTGCTGGAGAATTGTGGTGTGTCTCAGCAGAGCCTGAGTCATTCATCATCTTCCCTGAGACATCTGTGGGCCGATACGCCACCGTTCCTGGAGATGGTGAACGGACGAGCGCGCAGATAAGGAAGGAGGAACCCGGGAGATATGAGAGTTATATTGAGATATGAGATGAATGGGTCTGATGAATGGGTCCCTCTCAGGATGGGAGGGACGGGAGAAAGGGGACATAGAAACGGGTTGGTTGGTTTGCCAGTGCTCACTTGACTAGTGGCTTATCTCCTCTTTCTGTTTCTGTATAGCTCAGGAGTGATATTAGCCTGATTCCAGATCTGTTTGTGCTAAACAAAGTGTTTGGCATGACAATGAGTGACAAGTAGTTGACATGATAGGACAAAACAAATCTTGGACCAGGCTAGTGAGATATAGCCTATAGCCTTGAACATAGGATTCATTTGATATCCATTGATTGTTATACTATGACTTCAGAACCTCATTGATTGTTATACTATGACTTCAGAACCTCATTGATTGTTATACTATGACTTCAGAACCCCATTGATTGTTATACTATGACTCCAGAACCCCATTGATTGTTATACTATGACTTCAGAACCCCATTGATTGTTATACTATGACTCCAGAACCCCATTGATTGTTATGCTAGGACTCCAGAACCCCATTGATTGTTATGCTAGGACTCCAGAACCCCATTGATTGTTATACTATGACTCCAGAACCCCATTGATTGTTATACTATGACTTCAGAACCCCATTGATTGTTATACTATGACTTCAGAACCCCATTGATTGTTATACTATGACTCCAGAACCCCATTGATTGTTATACTATGACTTCAGAACCCCATTGATTGTTATACTATGACTCCAGAACCCCATTGATTGTTATACTATGACTTCAGAACCCCATTGATTGTTATACTATGACTTCAGAACCCCATTGATTGTTATACTATGACTTCAGAACCCCATTGATTGTTATACTATGACTCCAGAACCCCATTGATTGTTATACTATGACTTCAGAACCCCATTGATTGTTATACTATGACTTCAGAACCCCATTGATTGTTATACTATGACTCCAGAACCCCATTGATTGTTATACTATGACTTCAGAACCCCATTGATTGTTATACTATGACTCCAGAACCCCATTGATTGTTATACTATGACTTCAGAACCCCATTGATTGTTATACTATGACTTCAGAACCCCATTGATTGTTATACTATGACTCCAGAACCCCATTGATTGTTATACTATGACTCCAGAACCCCATTGATTGTTATGCTAGGACTCCAGAACCCCATTGATTGTTATACTATGACTCCAGAACCCCATTGATTGTTATGCTAGGACTCCAGAACCCCATTGATTGTTATACTATGACTCCAGAACCCCATTGATTGTTATGCTAGGACTCCAGAACCCCATTGATTGTTATACTATGACTCCAGAACCCCATTGATTGTTATACTATGACTTCAGAACCCCATTGATTGTTATACTATGACTTCAGAACCCCATTGATTGTTATACTATGACTCCAGAACCCCATTGATTGTTATGCTAGGACTCCAGAACCCCATTGATTGTTATACTATGACTCCAGAACCCCATTGATTGTTATACTATGACTTCAGAACCCCATTGATTGTTATACTATGACTCCAGAACCCCATTGATTGTTATACTATGACTTCAGAACCCCATTGATTGTTATACTATGACTCCAGAACCCCATTGATTGTTATACTATGACTTCAGAACCCCATTGATTGTTATACTATGACTTCAGAACACCATTGATTGTTATACTATGACTTCAGAACCCCATTGATTGTTATACTATGACTCCAGAACCCCATTGATTGTTATACTATGACTTCAGAACCCCATTGATTGTTATACTATGACTTCAGAACCCCATTGATTGAAATGGTGTTCCCAATGTTGAATCTTCACAATACTGATTTCAGTTTGAATGTACAGGACTGTGTTGCTGACAAAGTCATAAATCAAGTAATAATTCCTCAAAGTGTACATTTGTAAGATACTTAGCAATATAGCAGCCACCACTGTTCTTGAGAATAAGGTGAGTGGTACTCAGTAATGTGTTGCATTGGATTTGCCCCAAACATAACACTATGTATTCAGGACATTTTGGGGGAGCACTATTACTTTAGTGCCTTGATACAAACAGGATGCATGTTTTGTAATAATTTTTTTTCTGTACAGTCTTCCTTCTTTTTACTCTGTCATTTAGGATAGTATTGTGGAGTAACAATGATGTTGTTGCTCCATCTTTAGTTATCTCCTATCACAGCCATTCAACTCTGTAACTGTTTTAAAGTCACCAATGGTCTCATGGTGTAATCCCTGAGTGGTTTCCTTCCTCTCTCTAACGACATTCGTCTTCGGATGAAGAGTAGTCATCGGACCAAAGCGCAGCGTGGCAAGTGTTCATGTTATTTTTATTAGAACAGAAACACTAAACAAAATAACAAAGAGAGTGAAACGAAAACGAAACAGTCCTGTGAGGTGCAGCAACACAAAACAGAAAACAACTACCCACAAAACACAGGTGGGAAAAGGCTACCTAAGTATGGTTCTCAATCAGAGACAACGATAGACAGCTGCCTCTGATTGGGAACCAATTCAGGCCACCATAAACCTACATACCCCTAGACGATACAAAATCCCCATAGATAAATAAAATCCCTAGACAATACAAAAACTAAACAAACCACCCTTGTCACACCCTGACCTAACCAAAAAATTTAGAAAACAAATATAACTAAAGTCAGGGCGTGACACTCTCTGGCAACTGAGTTAGGAAGGACGCCTGTATCTTTGTAGTGACTGGGTGTATTGATACACCATCCAAAGTGTAATTAATAACTTCACCATGCTCAAAGGGATTTTGAATGTCTACTTTTTTTATTTTACCCATCTACCAATAGTATTACAAGAGCGTCAAGCCGACGGTGCGTGTAAATCAACTGCGTCTCTCAGAATGAAATACAGATATCACATCAAATCAATGTTTATTTGTCATATGCACAGGATACTTCAAAGTGTACGCAGTAAAATGAAATGCTAACCCGTGGGCTCTCTTCTCAAACAGATACATGTCTCTCAATCCCTGGTGCTGTTTAGACAGATCCTCACTTTATATGTCAATAAATTCTGGTATAGCTGAGTTACCTTCTGCAAACTGTCATTGAACAACTAAATGGGAGCTAAAATATCAGGAGAATAGTCAGTCCGATAATATCAGTAAAAAGTCCTACTAAATCTACATCACATGTAAGCAGCAGCTAGTGGCCATTAGCAGTTTCACAATGACTTTGAATCTCGACTTGGACTTGTATTAGTAATTATGATCCACTAACTACTTTGTCTAAGACTGAACATTTAAGCCTTAAAACAACTTTTCCAATGTTTATTCATTGGTTGCCACAACAACCATGCTCTACAGTAAAAAAAAAAAAACAGTGTAGATTGCAGACTAAGTGAGGGATCATATAACCTTGATAATGGTGGCTCTGTGACATAAATTACATTAGTCCTCCTATTGGCTGTGTGAGTTCAGCAGTGTGAGTCAAATCATCAGTCCATTTATCTATCGACGGCCACCGGCCATCAGAACCACAGCCCTGACCTTTACCCGCATTATCTGCCATCATGTCTACATAAATTCAAATCTGGTATAGCTTAGTTATCAAGATTTTAGACACCTTCTGCCAACTGTCGTTGATTTGATAAGCAATGTGTCGGCCGATCAGGCCTCTGGACGCCTATTTTCATGACCTTGAGATAAAGTTAAAAGTTAATCCACAGTGTGAAATCATTTGGAATTGGTTTTTGGAAGTTTTTCTGTTTTCAACCATACATCTTCGATCCCAAGAGGTGCCACCATTGTATTGACCGTTACCTCATAGACCAAGTAGCTGATGCTGTTTGACTTCATGATTTCCATCAAAAATTATAATCTTCTGTGCACGGTTGAGTCAACAAACACATTGCCTGTTTAAATACGATAAGACCAATGCATAGATCAATTTTTTCACTCACTTTAGTTTCTCTGTGAAACATGGTCTCTTCAGGGATAAGCAGAACTGTATGTTACTGGGACTGCACGCACAGGGGTACCGTGTCCATTTTAGAACAGCCACAATCTCAGCTGTACCGTGTCCATATTAGGACAGCCTCAATCTCAGCTGTACCGTGTCCATATTAGGACAGCCTCAATCTCAGCTGTACCGTGTCCATATTAGGTCAGCCTCAATCTCAGCTGTACCGTGTCCATATTAGGTCAGCCTCAATCTCAGCTGTACCGTGTCCATATTAGGTCAGCCTCAATCTCAGCTGTACCGTGTCCATATTAGGTCAGCCTCAATCTCAGCTGTACCGTGTCCATATTAGGTCAGCCTCAATGAGTTCTACTTTGTCTAAGACTGAACATTCAAGCCTTAAAACAACTTTTCCAATGTTCATTTATTGGTTGCCACAACAACCATGCTCTACAGTAAAAAAAAACAACCAAACCAGTGTAGATTGCAGACTAAGTGAGGGATCATATAACCTTGATAATGGTGGCTCTGTGACATAAATTACATTAGTCCTCCTATTGGCTGTGTGAGTTCAGCAGTGTGAGTCAAATCATCAGTCCATTTATCTATCGACGGCCACCGGCCATCAGAACCACAGCCCTGACCTTTCCCCGCATTATCTGCCATCATGTCTCCATAAATTGACGATTTATGCATTAAGTTAATGCCAGCGACCTAAAATGCTCCTACTCTCTGCTGCTAGGGCCATGTTTAACTGTAAGAAAGGCCATCAATACAGGGGCATTAGACAAGCTTAAAGAGAGATCTGGGCCCGTATCCACAACGCTTATCAGAGTAGGAGGGCTGATGTAGGATCAGTGTAGCGGTGCTGATGTAGGATCAGTGTAGCAGGGCTGATGTAGGATCAGTGTAGCAGGGCTGATCTAGGATCAGTGTAGGAGGGCTGATCTAGGATCAGTGTATCAGTGCTGATCTAGGATCAGTGTAGCAGTGCTGATCTAGGATCAGTGTAGCAGTCCTGATCTAGGATCAGTGTAGTGGTGCCTATCTAGGATCAGTGTAGCAGGGCTGATCTAGGATCAGTGTTTCTTTTAAAACTGCTACACTGAGACTCTTTGAGAAAGCGGGCCCTGGTCCTCGATGTGATTTTAGCTTAATACCAAGGACCAAAGTCAAACCATACAGACTCTTGGATGTGAGGAACTGAATAGGACATCAACTTATTAGGATCAACTCAATTTGTGGGGGCAGTATGCGTGTCATATACGGTACTTTGTAGTGATTGGTTAGTATGGCAATACATTAATTATACTGTATCACACTTGTGCTCCACCTCTACTAGTATTAATGCTATACTGTATATATGTATTTAATGTTAATGTACATTGATGCAAACCATTTACTGTAAGATTCGTGTACTTCGGACATACAGGGACAGCAAAAAGGGTTTCTTGGGTGTAAATGTGTTCCTCAGCGATTTAGCATTTATAGTCTAAGACCTTATCTTGAGATACAGATTAATGAACTTGTTACCAAGGCTTCAGAGGAAATATAATTTGTTCATCAAATTGACTGCCTTAGGTGAAATGTGATGAGTCAAAGGCTTCAAAAGGGAAACTTCTACAAACTCAACAACTGGAGAGGGACCTGGAGAGGGACTGGAGGGAGACCTGGAGAGGGACCTGGAGGGAGACCTGGAGAGGGACCTGGAGAGGGACCTGGAGAGAGACCTGGAGAGGGACCTGGAGAGGGACCTGGAGAGAGACCTGGAGAGGGACCTGGAGAGGGACCTGGAGGGAGACCTGGAGAGGGACCTGGAGAGGGACCTGGAGAGAGACCTGGAGAGGGACCTGGAGAGGGACCTGGAGGGAGACCTGGAGAGGGACCTGGAGAGGGACCTGGAGAGGGAGACCTGGAGGGAGACCTGGAGGGAGACCTGGAGAGGGAACTGGAGGGAGACCTGGAGAGGGACCTGGAGAGGGACCTGGAGAAGGAGACCTGGAGAGGGACCTGGAGAGAGACCTGGAGGGAGACCTGGAGAGGGACCTGGAGGGAGACCTGGAGGGAGACCTGGAGGGAGACCTGGAGGGAGACCTGGAGGGAGACCTGGAGAGGGACCTGGAGGGAGACCTGGAGGGAGACCTGGAGGGACCTGGAGAGAGACCTGGAGAGGGACCTGGAGAGGGACCTGGAGGGAGACCTGGAGGGAGACCTGGAGGGAGACTTGGAGGGAGACCTGGAGGGAGACCTGGAGGGAGACCTGGAGAGGGACCTGGAGGGAGACCTGGAGAGGGACCTGGAGGGAGACCTGGAGAGAGACCTGGAGGGACCTGGAGAGAGACCTGGAGAGGGACCTGGAGAGGGACCTGGAGGGAGACCTGGAGAGAGACCTGGAGAGAGACCTGGAGGGACCTGGAGAGAGACCTGGAGAGGGACCTGGAGAGGGAGACCTGGAGAGGGACCTGGAGGGAGACCTGGAGGGAGACCTGGAGAGGGACCTGGAGGGAGACCTGGAGAGGGACCTGGAGGGAGACCTGGAGGGACCTGGAGAGAGACCTGGAGAGGGACCTGGAGAGGGACCTGGAGGGAGACCTGGAGGGAGACCTGGAGGGAGACCTGGAGGGAGACTTGGAGGGAGACCTGGAGGGAGACCTGGAGGGAGACCTGGAGAGGGACCAGGAGGGAGACCTGGAGAGGGACCTGGAGGGAGACCTGGAGAGAGACCTGGAGGGACCTGGAGAGGGACCTGGAGGGAGACCTGGAGGGAGACCTGGAGGGAGACCTGGAGAGAGACCTGGAGAGAGACCTGGAGGGACCTGGAGAGAGACCTGGAGAGGGACCTGGAGAGGGAGACCTGGAGAGGGACCTGGAGGGAGACCTGGAGGGAGACCTGGAGAGGGACCTTGAGGGAGACCTGGAGAGGGACCTGGAGGGAGACCTGGAGGGACCTGGAGAGAGACCTGGAGAGGGACCTGGAGAGGGACCTGGAGGGAGACCTGGAGGGAGACCTGGAGGGAGACCTGGAGGGAGACCTGGAGAGGGACCTGGAGAGGGAGACCTGGAGAGGGACCTGGAGGGAGACCTGGAGGGAGACCTGGAGGGAGACCTGGAGAGGGACCTGGAGGGAGACCTGGAGGGAGACCTGGAGAGGGACCTGGAGGGAGACCTGGAGGGAGACCTGGAGAGGGACCTGGAGGGAGACCTGGAGGGAGACCTGGAGAGGGACCTGGAGGGAGACCTGGAGGGAGACCTGGAGGGAGACCTGGAGAGGGACCCGGAGGGAGACCTGGAGGGAGACCTGGAGAGGGACCTGGAGAGAGACCTGGAGGGAGACCTGGAGGGAGACCTGGAGAGGGACCTGGAGGGAGACCTGGAGAGAGACCTGGAGGGACCTGGAGAGGGACCTGGAGGGAGACCTGGAGGGAGACCTGGAGAGGGACCTGGAGGGAGACCTGGAGGGAGACCTGGAGAGGGACCTGGAGGGAGACCTGGAGAGGGACCTGGAGGGAGACCTGGAGGGAGACCTGGAGAGGGACCTGGAGGGAGACCTGGAGAGGGACCTGGAGGGAGACCTGGAGAGGGACCTGGAGGGAGACCTGGAGGGAGACCTGGAGGGAGACCTGGAGAGGGACCTGGAGGGAGACCTGGAGGGAGACCTGGAGGGAGACCTGGAGAGGGACCTGGAGGGAGACCTGGAGGGAGACCTGGAGGGAGACCTGGAGAGGGACCTGGAGGGAGACCTGGAGAGGGACCTGGAGGGAGACCTGGAGGGAGACCTGGAGGGACCTGGAGGGAGACCTGGAGGGAGACCTGGAGAGGGACCTGGAGGGAGACCTGGAGGGAGACCTGGAGGGAGACCTGGAGGGAGACCTGGAGAGGGACCTGGAGGGAGACCTGGAGGGAGACCTGGAGGGACCTGGAGAGAGACCTGGAGAGGGACCTGGAGAGGGACCTGGAGGGATACCTGGAGGGAGACCTGGAGGGAGACTTGGAGGGAGACCTGGAGGGAGACCTGGAGGGAGACCTGGAGAGGGACCTGGAGGGAGACCTGGAGAGGGACCTGGAGGGAGACCTGGAGAGAGACCTGGAGGGACCTGGAGAGAGACCTGGAGAGGGACCTGGAGAGGGACCTGGAGGGAGACCTGGAGAGAGACCTGGAGAGAGACCTGGAGGGACCTGGAGAGAGACCTGGAGAGGGACCTGGAGAGGGAGACCTGGAGAGGGACCTGGAGGGAGACCTGGAAGGAGACCTGGAGAGGGACCTGGAGGGAGACCTGGAGAGGGACCTGGAGGGAGACCTGGAGGGACCTGGAGAGAGACCTGGAGAGGGACCTGGAGAGGGACCTGGAGGGAGACCTGGAGGGAGACCTGGAGGGAGACCTGGAGAGGGACCTGGAGAGGGAGACCTGGAGAGGGACCTGGAGGGAGACCTGGAGGGAGACCTGGAGGGAGACCTGGAGAGGGACCTGGAGGGAGACCTGGAGAGGGACCTGGAGGGAGACCTGGAGGGAGACCTGGAGGGAGACCTGGAGGGAGACCTGGAGGGGGACCTGGAGAGAGACCTGGAGAGAGACCTGGAGGGACCTGGAGAGAGACCTGGAGAGGGACCTAGAGAGGGACCTGGAGGGAGACCTGGAGGGAGACCTGGAGGGAGACCTGGAGGGAGACCTGGAGAGGGACGTGGAGAGGGACCTGGAGGGAGACCTGGAGGGAGACCTGGAGAGGGACCTGGAGGGAGACCTGGAGACCTGGAGGGAGACCTGGAGGGAGACCTGGAGAGGGACCTGGAGGGAGACCTGGAGAGGGACCTGGAGGGAGACCTGGAGGGAGACCTGGAGGGAGACCTGGAGGGAGACCTGGAGAGGGACCTGGAGGGAGACCTGGAGGGAGACCTGGAGAGGGACCTGGAGGGAGACCTGGAGGGAGACCTGGAGAGGGACCTGGAGGGAGACCTGGAGGGAGACCTGGAGAGGGACCTGGAGGGAGACCTGGAGGGAGACCTGGAGGGAGACCTGGAGGGAGACCTGGAGAGGGACCCGGAGGGAGACCTGGAGGGAGACCTGGAGAGGGACCTGGAGAGAGACCTGGAGGGAGACCTGGAGGGAGACCTGGAGAGGGACCTGGAGGGAGACCTGGAGAGAGACCTGGAGGGACCTGGAGAGGGACCTGGAGGGAGACCTGGAGGGAGACCTGGAGAGGGACCTGGAGGGAGACCTGGAGGGAGACCTGGAGAGGGACCTGGAGGGAGACCTGGAGAGGGACCTGGAGGGAGACCTGGAGGGAGACCTGGAGGGAGACCTGGAGAGGGACCTGGAGGGAGACCTGGAGAGGGACCTGGAGGGAGACCTGGAGGGAGACCTGGAGGGAGACCTGGAGAGGGACCTGGAGGGAGACCTGGAGGGAGACCTGGAGGGAGACCTGGAGGGAGACCTGGAGAGGGACCTGGAGGGAGACCTGGAGGGAGACCTGGAGGGAGACCTGGAGGGAGACCTGGAGAGGGACCTGGAGGGAGACCTGGAGAGGGACCTGGAGGGAGACCTGGAGGGAGACCTGGAGGGAGACCTGGAGGGAGACCTGGAGAGGGACCTGGAGGGAGACCTGGAGGGAGACCTGGAGGGAGACCTGGAGGGAGACCTGGAGGGAGACCTGGAGAGGGACCTGGAGGGAGACCTGGAGAGGGACCTGGAGGGAGACCTGGAGGGAGACATGGAGGGGGACCTGGAGAGGGACCTGGAGGGGGACCTGGAGGGAGACCTGGAGAGGGACCTGGAGGGAGGCCTGGAGAGGGACCTGGAGGGAGACCTGGAGAGGGACCTGGAGGGAGACCTGGAGAGGGACCTGGAGGGAGACCTGGAGGGAGACCTGGAGGGAGACCTGGAGAGGGACCTGGAGAGGGACCTGGAGGGAGACCTGGAGAGGGACCTGGAGGGAGACCTGGAGGGAGACCTGGAGGGAGACCTGGAGAGGGACCTGGAGGGAGACCTGGAGAGGGACCTGGAGGGAGACCTGGAGGGAGACCTGGAGGGAGACCTGGAGAGGGACCTGGAGGGAGACCTGGAGAGAGACCTGGAGAGGGACCTGGAGGGAGACCTGGAGGGAGACCTGGAGGGAGACCTGGAGGGAGAAATTGTTGCCTTTAAGAGCAAATCAACCTTCTGAAATGTTTATTTCCCCTCAAGGGACCTTTTAACAAACATAAGAGGAGCCCAATCTTAACTGTCGCTGCAGAAAGTGTTTTATTGGTGAAAGTAATCTATAATTCATTATTGTGAGTGGATCAAAGTGACATATTGTGTCCCGGTGATGTTTCTTTAATTGCCTGTATTTGATTATCTTGGCCATGAATATAATCCCCTGAGGATAATCACGGACACGTGTTGCAACAAGCCTGAAAACTCGGAATTATCCTAGATAACCTTGATTAATGATGGACATAAAGTAGTATCACATGCCTATTGACTCTGAAGCTGCTACATCAGGAGCACTTCACGATCTCTAATTAAACATCGTTTACAGCAATTAGCAATGATGGAGGGAACGTAGCAGAAAGGAGAGATAGAGCTGTGGTTTCAAGGACATCTGGTCATTTGGTTATAAAATATGTACTTCAATTGGAACTATGTGGATTGTTATACTTATATTAGCAAATGTAATGAGAGGAGAGCATTTCATTGTACTGTGTGCACTTCACTGTATCCCATGCATTTAAAAAATGTACTTCAATTTTAATTTTATTTGTTGTTTTCTCTGTTTGTTGTCGTAGGTAGGTGGTGGAGGTATGCTATATGCTTCAGACTGTCTGCAATATGAATGTCCTCATTTGTATACAGCCAGAAAGGAGTACAGGGCTGAAGCAACATGGGAAATGTAGGAAAGAACAGGAAACTACACAAATAATTACCCTCATCCGTCAAAGATGATTAGTACTGTATAGGCTTCACTAGACTGCAGATCTGGGCTCTCCAACCCTGTTCCTGGAGAGATACCATCCTATAGGCTTGAACTCCAACCCTGTTCCTGGAGAGATACCATCCTATAGGCTTGAACTCCAACCCTACTCCTGGAGAGATACCATCCTATAGGCTTGAACTCCAACCCTGTTCCTGGAGAGATACCATCCTATAGGCTTGAACTCCAACCCTGTTCCTGGAGAGATACCATCCTATAGGCTTGAACTCCAACCCTGTTCCTGGAGAGATACCATCCTATAGGCTTGAACTCCAACCCTACTCCTGGAGAGATACCATCCTATAGGCTTTAACTCCAACCCTGTTGGGACAGCCGAAGAACCCTTTTTTAAGAGTGTACAGTAGTAAACAATAAATATTACCTAAACCCACCTTTCACCACAATCTGTAGAGCAGTATTCTTTTAAAATACATCCGTTAAAAAAAAGTACATTAATCTTGTGTTTTTTGTGGACAAGAGAAATCAATGAATGAGGAGGACCAGAAGCACAAGGTTGAGTCTGTCCAGTTGGCAAAACCCCATACGTTATAGTCAGCCAAAGGGTCAGAGAGATGGATGGACAGATGGATGGATGAGCAGAGAGGGATAGAGAGTATGCTGGACGATCAGACAGTGAAGGAGAGGGATGTCCATTACTGGGCTGGTCTCTCTTCATTCACCACGGCTCTCTAAGGATGCAACGGTTAATCATTTGTCCTAATTATAAATGAGGCATCTCTCTCTCTCTTTTTTCTCTCTCTATCTATCCCCCTCTCTCTCTCTCTTTCTCTAATAAATTGGGGGAATAAAGATACTGAAGAAGTATAGGTAGGAGTCCTCAGAGCAGATCAGCTCTACCGTCCTCTGCACCTTACAGTAGCAAATGCTAGTTATTTCATTCTAAAAGTCCTTCATTAAATGGTTAACTATTTTCTATAGTCAGAACATGGTCTAATAATAATATTTTTTTAACACCAATTCATCTGTACGACAAAACATCATCGTTGAGGAAATGCTTCCATTGGATTATCTGAACACAGGCAGATGATCAACTGGTGTTTTTGTAAGTGTTAGCATGTACATCTTGATATTTTTAACATGAATCTGTGTGAAGTCATACAGCGCCTTCACAAAGTATTCATAACTCTTGACTTATTCAACAACAACAAAAAATCAAAATGGATTAAATATATTTTTTTCTCTCAGCCATTTACACACAGTACCCTATAACGAGAAATATTTGCAAATGAAATACAGAAATACATTCACACCCTGAGTGAATACATGTTAGAATCACCTTTGGCAGTGATTACACCTGTGAGTCCTTAAGTCTCTTAATGTTTTGCACACCTGGATTGTATGATATTTGCATATGTATATTTGGCCTTGTATTTTAGGTTATTGTCCTGCTGAAGGGTGAATTTGTCTCCCAGTGTCTGTTGGAAAGCAGACTGAACCAGGTTTTCCTCTAGGATTTTGTCTGTGCTTAGCTCTATTCTTTGCCGATAACAAGCATACCCATAACATGACGCAGTCACCACCATGCTTGCCAATTATGAAGAGTGGTACTCAGGGATATGTTGTGTTGGATTTGCCCCAAACATAACACTTTGTATTCAGGACATAACGTGTATTTCTTTGCCACATTTTTTCCAGTTTTACTTTAGTGCCTTGTTGCAGACAGGATGCATGTTTTGGAATTTGTATTCTGTACAGACTTCCTTCTTTTCACTCTGTCATTTAGGTTAGTATTGTGGAGTAACTACAATGTTGTTGATCCATCCTCAGTTTTCTCCTATCACAGCCATTAAACTATGCAACTGTTTTAAAGTCACCAATGGCCTCATGGTGAAATCCCTGAGCGGTTTCCTTCCTCTCTGGCAACTGATCAGGAAGGACGCTTTTATCTTTGTAGTGACTGGGTGTATTGATAAACCATCCAAAGTGTAGTTAATAACTTCACCATGCTCAAAGGGATATTCAATGTCTGCCTTTTTAGTTTTTACCCATCTACCAATAGGTGCCCTTCTTTGCGAGTCTTAGCTTTAGAAAACCTCCTTGGTCTTTGTGGTTAATTGTGTAATTGTATCTGTGGGGTACAGAGATGAGGTAGTCATTCAAAAATCATGTTAAACACTATTATTGCACACAGAGGGTGTCTATGCAACTTATTATATAACTTGTTAAACACATTTTTATTCCTGAACTTATTTAGGCTTGCCGTAACAAAGGGGTTGAATACTTATTGACATTTCAGCTTTCCATTTTTATTTGTTTTTTTTTTTTAAACAAAAAACATGATTAGACTTTGACATTATGGGGTATTGTGTGTAGGCCAGTGACACAAAATCTCAATTTAATCCATTTAAAATGCAGGCTGTAACACAACAACATTTGGAAAAAGTGTGAATACTTTCTGAAGGCACTGTATGTGAATAAATCATTGCTAGTGATGACTTTAATTAAATCATGGCAGTGACCAACGTCCAGTCCCTCTCTTTCAATTAATTCACATCACTTCTTCCAGATTAACGTCGGCTACTTTGTGAATTAGAAATATTACCCCCTTTATTAGAGAGAGAGACAGGGATGATCTATTGCTTATTAATAAAACACTTTGACACTGATAAATATATAACATGACCATGAAACCCAGAAATTAATCTCCATTTCAGAATTGTCCTGTGTTCATTAATCTATTTTACCTCGGAATTGGGAATATTCATGACTTGCTGTATAATAGATAGTACTGCATGTGACGACAATGCCATTGCTCTTAGTTCCTGATGAATGTTGCACATGATCATGGATATCACTCTGGATAGACGATAGACAGACTGCAGGGTTACTGGTCATTGATTTACATGGGAAAACGTGTTGCTTTTTGTCACCATGCCTCCTAGCCCCCTGTGTTTTACACGCTTAGACAAAAGGCTTCCAAAAGTGTTCTGAGGCTGCCCCCATAGGATAACCCTTTTTGGTTCCAGGTAGAACTCTTTTTGGTTCCAGGTAGAACCCTTTTTGGTTTCAGGTAGAACTCTTTTTGGTTCTAGGTAGAACTATTTTGGATTCCATGTAGAACCCTCTGTGGAAAGGGCTCACACATGAAACCCAAAAGGGTTCTACCTAGAACCAAAAGGGTTCTACTTTTTTCTAAGAGTGTATACTGTATGTCTGCATATCACGCCTTGTCACATTGCAAAACTCAAAAGCTTGCTTCTGGTATTGTATAAAAAAAACGTCATAGTGTGTGGGAAATGTGAGGATGATGATGATTATTATTCGATGGAAGAACAGTGACGTGATTAGAGTTTCACCCCCTGACGTGATTAGAGTTGCACCCCCTGACGTGATTAGAGTTGCACCCCCTGACGTGATTAGAGTTGCACCCCCTGCTCCATTAGAAAGCCTGTTTGAAACCAAAGTTCTATTTGTCAAGGTTGGAGTGGTTATTTTCATCTCGACGACGGTGCCTTTTGCTCCTCAGTCGCTGTTATTGAACTACTGTATCAGAATTCCAGATGAGATACTTTGACACATGAAATTAGTATTTATTTATTTTTTGTCCCAAATGGAACCATATTCCCTACATAGTGCACCACTTTTGACCAGGCCCAATAGGGGAATATGGTGCTATTTGAGACGCACCCTTGGAGTAAACCCTTCAGAGTGACATGTTACTGGAACAGGATGTGGCTGGATATAAATTGAGAGGGGAAAAAAGATGAGGAAGTAACATATTTCCCCTGACGGCACATGATACACAGACGGATACTTCAGAGCGACCATATTGTCTGCACCAAAAAAAACTGATTAACTATCATAATTATGGTGCCCAGGTAAATTTTGTTCTTGACAAACTCCTTTGCCCCAGCTGTCAATACCTGCTATGCTGCTGAATTGAGGTCCATTTGGCATGGACCCTATAACCTATTCGGAAAGGGGCGTCACGCACGGACACAACCGCTACCAGATAAATTCACTGCCAATGTTAACCTATGTACAGTATCTAGAGTAGAGCTACAGATGGAAAAGTAATGTTAATCAAGTACAATTTCTATGCAGGTTGTATGATTCAATGATACTTGTGTCTGAGCTCCGTCATTAGCTTGCTATAAAAGCCTTTTATTTACATGCAAAACATAAGGGGATAGACATTGATGGGGAGTTGAAAGGCCTCTGAATATGTGCTTCTCTACTACCATGTAGTGCTCTCAACACTTTCTTCCTCCCCGTAGAAAAACCTTTTATCGGTCGTCTCGCTCAATATGACCGTCTCTCTTTAGCACTTCAATCTGAGGCTTTTAGTTTAGTCTTCATAGCGACACCCCTGAGAGTCTTCCCTGTTGACTGCTGACTCAAGACTTAGTCTGTTTTCACTGCTTTATGGGTTGTAGATGGAGAGCGTACGCCACGTGTGTCAGACTCATTCCACGGAGGGCTGAGTTTCTGCCGGTTTTTACTCCTCCCTTGTACTTGATTGATGAATTAAGGTCACTAATTCCCTCACCTGGTTGTCTAGGTCTTAATTGAAAGGAAAAAAACAAAAAACCTGCAGACACTAGATCCTCCATGGAATGAGTTTGACACCCCTTGGTTTATGTGAAGGGAAGGGATATCTATGAAGCACACTTATAGTTTCCATCTCTACATTGATAGGAATTATGGTTTTCTGAAAACCATTTAAATAATCTGAGGACTTCATCTGTTAGTATTTCTAGCATCATCTCAGGGAGAGATATTTGATGGGCTTTAGTTTGGGAAGATGAGTCACCCACCTGAGTGAGACACCCGTTAGTTAATCTCTGCTTCCATAATCAGACTCAACACTGACCTCATTTTGCCAGATTAAAATACTAATTTCCTCCCTCATATAGAAAAAAAACATGCTCCAAGATATGGGCTTTCATTGCAGGTTTAGAAAGTGTTGTACAATTGAATGGATCTAATACCAGTTTTTTGTCAAAGGTCAGAAAGTGGAACACACGGCAATGATTGAAAGATTTCCTGCTGAGATTGAGGATGTCCTAGTATGGATGCCGTACTCACAACATATTGTTTATTATTTATTTATTTACGGAGACATGAAAGTGAATGCTTGAACAGCAGTAACAACTGCCATGTGGAAAAGAGAGGGTACAGCTAACACATGTAGGAATTAGCTAGAATACAATGCATTGTGGTCGACAGATTTAACTGTAAAAACTACAGTAATCCGTTACAGTGCAGTTAATCACGATGTCCCTGGCATGACACTACAGATAGGATATGTAGTCATGGAAACACTGCCATGTTACATTGTTGCATGTTCACAGAAACATATCTATTAGCTAGTTCCAACGGGGGACCATAAAGCCTATCTTTAGATTTAATAAGAGACCATAAAGCCTACCTTTAGATTTAATAGGAGACCATAAAGCCTATCTTTAGATTTAATAGGAGACCATAAAGCCTACCTTTAGATTTAATAGGAGACCATAAAGCCTACCTTTAGATTTAATAGGAGACCATAAAGCCTACCTTTAGATTTAATAGGAGACCATAAATGTAACGGTCCTGACCTGTTTTATGTTGTTTTTGTATGTGTTTAGGTCAGGGCATGTGTTTTGGGTGGGCAGTCTATGTTATCTGTTTCTATGTTGGTTGTGGTTGCCTGGTATGGCTCTTAATTAGAGGCAGGTGTTTTGCGTTCTCCTCTAATTAAGAGTCATATTTAGGTAGGGTGTTCTCACTGTTTGTTTGTGGGTGATTGTCTCCTGTGTCGTGAATGTATGTACCATACGGGACTGTTTGGCTGTTCGTTTATTTTGATGTCGTCTGTTTCCTGTCCGTGAGTTTACGTTTAGTTATGTAAGTTTATGTTCAGGTTTCGTCAACGTCATTTTCTTGTTTTTTGTAAATTTGTAAGTGTTTTGTTTCGTGTTGCCATCGTGTTCAAATAAAGATGGCTTATTTCCCGAATGCTGCATATTGGTCTGATGATCCTTCTCTCCTCTCCTCGTCCGAGGATGAGGAGAGCGACAGCCCTTACAGAATCACCCACCACGCTAAGACCAAGCGGCAAGGGAATGCTCAACAGAGCAACAAGGACTCCTGGACTTGGGAGGAGATCCTGGATGGTAGAGGACCTTGGGCTCAGCCAGGGGAATATCGCCGTCCCAAGGAGGAGTTGGAAGCAGCGAAGGCTGAGAGGCGCTGGTATGAGGAGGCAGCGCGTCGACGCGGTTGGGAGCCCGTGAGTCAGACCCAAAAATTTCTTGGGGGGGGCACACGAGGAGTGTGGCAAAGCCGGGTAGGATACCCGAGCCAACTCCCCGTGCTTACCGTGGAGGTAGAAGGCGTCGTACTGGTAAGACACCGTGTTATGCGGTAAAGCGCACGGTGTCCCCAGTACGCGTGCTTAGCCCAGTGCGGGCTATTCCACCTTGCCGCACTGGGAGGGCTAGGTTGGGCATCGAGCCGAGTGCCATGAAGCCGGCCCAACGTATCTGGTCTCCAGTACGTCTCCTCGGGCCGGCGTACATGGCACCAGCCTTACAGGTGGTGTCCCCGGTTCGCCTGCATAGCCCAGTGCGGGCTATTCCACCTCGCCGCACTGGCAAGGCTACGGGGACCATTCAACCTGGTAAGGTTGGGGAGGCTCGGTGCTCAAGAGCACGTGTCCTCCTTCACGGTCCGGTATACCCGGTGCCACCTCCATGTACCAGTCCTCCGGTGGCAGCCCCCCGTACCAGGCTGTCTCTCCGGGTTCTCTCTCCAGCTGTTTCCTCCTCTCCAGCGCAGCCAGTGCCTAGACCACGCACCAGGCTGTCTCTCCTTCTCCTCCCTACAGAGCCGTCCTGCCATGACCAGCCAGAGCCGTCCTGCCATGACCAGCCAGAGCCGTCCTGCCATGACCAGCCAGAGCCGTCCTGCCATGACCAGCCAGAGCCGTCCTGCCATGACCCGCCAGAGCCGTCCTGCCATGACCTGCCAGAGCCGTCCTGCCATGACCTGCCAGAGCCGTCCTGCCATGACCTGCCAGAGCCGTCCTGCTATGACCTGCCAGAGCCGTCCTGCTATGACCTGCCAGAGCCGTCCAGCCAGGACCTGCCAGAGCCGTCCAGCCGGGACCTGCCAGAGCCGTCCAGCCGGGATCTGCCAGAGCCGTCCAGCCGGGACCTGCCAGAGCCGTCCAGCCGGGACCTGCCAGAGCCGTCCAGCCGGGACCTGCCAGAGCCGTCCAGCCGGGACCTGCCAGAGTCCGTCCAGCCGGGACCTGCCAGAGTCCGTCCAGCCGGGACCTGCCAGAGTCCGTCCAGCCGGGACCTGCCAGAGTCCGTCCAGCCGGGACCTGCCAGAGTCCGTCCAGCCGGGACCTGCCAGAGTCCGTCCAGCCGGGACCTGCCAGAGTCCGTCCAGCCGGGACCTGCCAGAGTCCCTCAGCCGGGACCTGCCAGAGTCCCTCAGCCGGGACCTGCCAGAGTCCCTCAGCCGGGACCTGCCAGAGTCCCTCAGCCGGGACCTGCCAGAGTCCCTCAGCCGGGACCTGCCCGCGTCCCTCAGCCGGTGACCTGCCCCTTGTCCCGGTGCTGCCCCTTGTCCCGGTGCTGCCCCTTGTCCCGGTGCTGCCCCTTATCCCGGTGCTGCCCCTTATCCCGGTGCTGCCCCTTATCCCGGTGCTGCCCCTTATCCCGGTGCTGCCCCTTGTCCCGGTGCTGCCCCTTGTCCCGGTGCTGCCCCTTGTCCCGGTGCTGCCCCTTGTCCCGGTGCTGCCCCTTGTCCCGGTGCTGCCCCTTGTCCCGGTGCTGCCCCTTGTCCCGGTGCTGCCCCTTGTCCCGGTGCTGCCCCTTGTCCCGGTGCTGCCCCTTGTCCCGGTGCTGCCCCTTCTCCCGGTGCTGGCCGTTCATTTAGGGGATGTTAGTTTTAGGGTGGTCATTGGGAGGGGAAGACAGAAGCGGGGAGTGACTATGGTGGTGTGGGGACAGCGTCCAGAGCCGGAGCCACCACCGTGGTCAACTGCCCACCCGGACCCTCCCCTGGACTTTGTGCTGGTGCGCCCGGCGTTCGCACCTTGAGGGGGGGGTTCTGTAACGGTCCTGACCTGTTTTATGTTGTTTTTGTATGTGTTTAGGTCAGGGCATGTGTTTTGGGTGGGCAGTCTATGTTATCTGTTTCTATGTTGGTTGTGGTTGCCTGGTATGGCTCTTAATTAGAGGCAGGTGTTTTGCGTTCTCCTCTAATTAAGAGTCATATTTAGGTAGGGTGTTCTCACTGTTTGTTTGTGGGTGATTGTCTCCTGTGTCGTGAATGTATGTACCATACGGGACTGTTTGGCTGTTCGTTTATTTTGATGTCGTCTGTTTCCTGTCCGTGAGTTTACGTTTAGTTATGTAAGTTTATGTTCAGGTTTCGTCAACGTCGTTTTCTTGTTTTTTGTAAATTTGTAAGTGTTTTGTTTCGTGTTGCCATCGTGTTCAAATAAAGATGGCTTATTTCCCGAATGCTGCATATTGGTCTGATGATCCTTCTCTCCTCTCCTCGTCCGAGGATGAGGAGAGCGACAGCCCTTACAATAAAGCCTATCTTTAGATTTAATAGGAGACCATATAGCCTATCTTTAGATTTAATAGGAGACCATAAAGCCTATCTTTAGATTTAATAGGAGACCATAAAGCCTATCTTTAGATTTAATAGGAGACCATAAAGCCTATCTTTAGATTTAATAGGAGACCATAAAGCCTACCTTTAGATTTAATTGGAGACCATAAAGCCTATCTTTAGATTTAATAGGAGACCATATAGCCTATCTTTAGATTTAATAGGAGACCATAAAGCCTATCTTTAGATTTAATAGGAGACCATATAGCCTATCTTTAGATTTAATAGGAGACCATAAAGCCTATCTTTAGATTTAATAGGAGACCATAAAGCCTATCTTTAGATTTAATAGGAGACCATAAAGCCTATCTTTAGATTTAATAGGAGACCATAAAGCCTATCTTTAGATTTAATAGGAGACCATAAAGCCTACCTTTAGATTTAATAGGAGACCATTTAGCCTACCTTTAGGTTTAATAGGAGACCATAAAGCCTACCTTTAGGTTTAATAGGAGACCATAAAGCCTATCTTTAGATTTAATAGGAGACCATAAAGCCTACCTTTAGATTTAATAGGAGACCATTTAGCCTACCTTTAGATTTAATAGGAGACCATAAAGCCTATCTTTAGATTTAATAGGAGACCATAAAGCCTATCTTTAGATTTAATAGGAGACCATAAAGCCTATCTTTAGATTTAATAGGAGACCATATAGCCTATCTTTAGATTTAATAGGAGACCATAAAGCCTATCTTTAGATTTAATAGGAGACCATAAAGCCTACCTTTAGATTTAATAGGAGACCATAAAGCCTATCTTTAGATTTAATAGGAGACCATTTAGCCTGCCTATATGTTGTTTCACCAGAAGATCTGAGTATAATTTTGTAGCACTGTACTTACAGCATTTTACTTGATCTTTATTTAACTGGGCAAGTCAGTTAAGGACAAATTCTGATTTTCTATGACAACCTAGTAACAGTGGGTTAACTGCCTCGTTCGGGGGTAGAACGACAGATTTTTACCTTGTCAGCTCAGGGATTCAATCTTGCAACCTTTTGGTTACTAGTCCAATACTCAACCACTAGGCTACCTGCTGCCCCATGCAGTAATAATGCTTTCTAACTTGTTATAAGATTGTATAACCCCAGCTAAATGGCTGGTATTTAGTCAGGGTCATAACTGCAGGCTGTGTGTTAATTCCAATGAAACACATATAATCTTATAGGAGAACCTCTAGGGGGAAAACCAGACTATCATAATAGGAGTGGGGAAACTTCCTGGCACAAAAATGACTCATTGTGTGTCTGAGTTTTTTTCTTCTTCAAGGTATTTTGGCTTGAAGTGTAAATAATTAATTTCCCTATTTAAAGAACATTGTGTTAGATTTATAATACTGAAAGGCCAGAGGAGGTGAGCATGTGGAAGTGACGCTCTCTTTAAAAAGTTTAGAACAATATTTTAACCTAGACTTTACAATTAGCAATATGCTTGTTTTATGACGTCTGCCCAAGACTGGCTCCCAGGTCTATTTGTGCTGTCTTGCCCACACCTCCATTGTGTTCGGCATGACAGTGAGAAACAAGGAGTTGACAAGACAGCACAAACAGATCTGGGGCCCATGCTAGGTCTACACTGCTTGGTAATGGCAATACATATAGGTTTTTTTGTTTATTGGGATCCCCATTAACCAATGCCAATGGCGACAGCTAGTCTTCCTGGGGTCCGACACATAGATATTACAGACTTACACGCATACATACATTACTGCATATACATACAGTATGCCTTAACTAGTTTAATTAGGTCAGATAGAGGACAGGTGTTGTTTTATTAGTTTTTTTTACTGTTTGCTTGAGTAATCTGAGATGGAAGGGAGTTCCATGTGATCAAGGCTCTATGTAATACTGTGCATTGCCTTGAATTTGTTTGGGATTTGGGGAATGTGAAGAGACCCCTGTCAGGGCTATTCTTCAGCAAATACTTAGGCATTTGGATTTATATGGATTTTATGTTTAAAAAAACATGTAGATGAGCTGGTTAAGAAGCTAAGATTTAAAGTACCTTCTTCTACAGAAATAGATTGTGCCAGTAAGAAGGATACTATTCAGTCAACCTTTTAATCTGTTCTTGATTATGGTGATATTATTCATCAAAGTGCAGCTGCTACTAATCTTAAACCTTTGGATGTCATCTACCATAGTGCCCTTCGTTTTGTTACAGGTGACAGATTTGATACTCATCACTGTATCCTGTATCAAAAGGTTGGCTGGACTTCGCTAAAGACCGTAGATCTCTACATTACTCCCTTTTTGTTTACAAGGCCCTAAATCATAAACTTCCCTCTTATCTAACTTTGCTGTTGAAGTATAGACATCTGAGTTGCCTAACCCGTTCACAGGATTGGTTAACTAGGTTCCTAGGGTCTCCACGGAGCTAGATTCATCTTCTTTTAGTTTTAATGCACCGTATTTCTGGAACAAAATTCTAAATTAATTTCATCTTGACGTTCTGGTGCCGTTCTGGCAACTTAAAGTATTGATTGGGTACTTATTTGTAGAGGAATGTAACTGTTTTTGTGGGTGATTTGTGATGTTTTATGTGTGCTTTTTGTATATTAATGTGTATATATATATTGTTTTTTAAATGTGTATATTTATGTTGAATTTTACAAGGGCATAAGAGACCCAGGTCTCAATATGTAAGTTGATTATACAGACAATGTGGAGTTTAACACAATAATATTTCTCGAAAAAATAAGATTTGATGCAGTCAATCTCTCCTCTACTTTGAGCCAAGAGAGACTGACATGCATAGTGTTTACGTACATGCCCTCTGTGTACATTGAAGGTCAAGACGTGCTGCTCTGTTCTAGACCAGCTGCAGCTTGTCTAGGTCCTTATTTGCAGCACTTGACCACATCACCAGGCAACAGTGACGATTAGATTCAACTAGAGCCTGCAGGACTTGTTTGGTGTTAAAAAAATGCTTAGCATCTCTTTGTCACAGACAGACCTCTCCCCATCTTTACAACAATTTGAATCAATAAGCCTTGACCATTACAATTTACAGTCTAAGGTGACACCAACAAGTTTAGTCTTCTCAATTTGCTCAACAGCCACAGATGTGTAGCAGTAGATCCCTGTGTGATACAGAAATTATCCACTTGTCAAATAACAAGAACACATGTCTTGTCAAATAGTAACACGTGTGTGTAATGAAGATGAGGTACAAACAACCTTAGAGGGAGGGGGGGTGATAGGCTACATCCCCAAGGGACGTGTGTGTGGGGTCAATGGTCACATGTATACAACACCTAGCTGTCACTATCTATCACGTCATTAGTGCTGGAACCCTGTAGACGTGTCACCTCCATCACCCTGCGCAGCGTGCAGGCCTGATGCTAGCAGACAGAGAGAGGATGGGATTGACACTTGAACAGAAAGTCAGCAAGACAGCGCATCCCTCTGCTTGAGCTCTGTGATGCCCGAGCCACATCCATCACAATAATGATCTCTTTAGGTTATTGTCACTGCTGGAGCACCTGGGTGTAAATGGCCTTATTGTCTTTGACCGTCACTAGACTGACAGACAACTTCATACAGGACTTAAAACCAGGGAGCATGCTGGGATTTCAATCTGTTAGTTGGTTGGAATTGAGATGTATCAAAATCAACGTTATTGATCCAGATGGAACATCTCTGAACCAAGGGGACAATACACCTTCATGGTGTCCATATTAGGACAGGCTCAATCTCAGCAGGACTTTTTTCAATCTTTTGTTTTCTATCTCAAAATAAAATGAACAGCGTGCTTTCAATCATTCGTGCATTTATCAATACACAAATGGGGTGGCAGGGTAGCCTAGTGGTTAGAGCGTTGGACTAGTAACCGAAAGTTTGCAAGTTCAAATCCCCGAGCTGACAAGGTACAAATCTGTCATTCTGCCCCTGAACAGGCAGTTAACCCACTGTTCCTAGGCCGTCACTGAAAATAAGAATTTGTTCTTAACTGACTTGCCTAGTTAAATAAAGGCAAAATGAGCAAAGTGTCAGATACATGAGTGATTGAAACTTTCTATTTGGAGAGCCATTTCCATTTTCTTCTTTATATGGATTACTGGTGAAGATCCAGCAGCCAACACATTTTTGACAGAGCGTGTTGTTAAGGAATATTATTTCATACAATCACATATAGTAGCCTATAAATTATTCATCCATATATGATTTGGGTACAACCAAGAAAGTTGCAGCTCAATGATTTCCCCAAACTGTTCAACTGTTCAGCTGGGCCTGGCACTCCGTCCTCATCGAGCTGCCAACGAAGCCCACGCTCTCCAAGAGTGAGAAAAGAGAGGGTCACAATAGAGTGAAGGTCAACTCTGATCGCTCTCTGAAAAAGATGCAGTGTGTATCCCAAATGGCACCCTATTCCCTATTTAGTGCACTACTTTTGACTAGGGCCCATAGAGGCAACGGTCACAACTAGTGCACTATATGGAATAGAGTGCCATTTGGGATGCAACCTACGCCTTCATTTCTAGATAATTTTTCCTAATTTCCACTGTTGTGAATATGAAACACAGCCCTGGTATTTGAAAAACTGTTGACCTGTATGTCGACAAGGACACAGACGCTCAGCTGTTCTGAAACACCGAGGACATGTCAGCAGTCACACAGCTAGCTAGCGCTGTAAGGTCCATCATCGCTACCTAAATCACCACCAGACAATAACAAAACAGCCTTTCATTGTGGCAACGGGAAGGTAGAGAAAGGGAAAAGGGAGGGGAAGTTAGAATGAGTTTGGGGGCTGGGGGTGGGGTGGGGCAGTGGTTTGAGAATGATTAAAGCCCCCCCCCCACTCCATGCCCCATTCCTTTTCCTTATCTGTGGCGGTGCAGGCATGTGGGCCGCCTGTGGTGAGGGTCCCGCGAGGCCCAGCTCCCACGCTGGTTTCCGACTGACCCTGCAGGGGTGATAAACTGTTGTTACAACACACCGTTTTGCTACAGAAGTGAACTACAGAAGGTTCTGCCAGTGAACACGTGCATGGCAAGCCGCTGAAGGTTAATTAGGAAGCTTGTCATTGTTGGTGGGTGAGAGAATGTTGCTTGATTCACTCATCTGGGAGGGGCCGTTTCAAAGGCCAAGCTCGGTTTTCAGAGCCGGTGTCAACTGGCACAGCCAAGGTTAAAGCTTAGGAAGAAAGCCAGACTTGGGTTCAAACAGTATTTGAAATCTTTCAAATACTTTGAGCGTTTGCGCAAGTCTGCCTGGAGTGCTAGATGGGCGGGGTTCACAGTTTTAGGACTATTATATTGGTTCATTAAGCCATGCAAGCTCAATCAAGTACAGACAAAGAAAATATTTCAAATAGTATTTGAACCCAGGTCTGAAGACAGCGTGAAAAGGATGACTACGTCATAGAAGCAGACAATCAAAGGATTCCCAGAATGCTGTCAAAAACTATTGAATTCGAACTGGGACATCATATGGAAGATAATGTTCATGGAATAAAACGTTGCAACAACAACAAAATGTTTGCAGTTTTTAAGGAAACACTTCAGTCAAAATTGGGAATCCTAAACGGATATGATTTATTGTATTAATTTGTGACAGAGTTATGAGCTGTATACTGTAGTTATTATAATGTCCAGGACTATTGCAGTGCATAGCAATCAACTTCTCTATCCAACAAGAGTTGATAGACATCCCATATGGTAAGTGCAATCATTAACTAGCATAGTTACTCTTTATTTTCCCCAGGTGGGTAAGGAAAACACTTGCGAGGACAGCAGGCAATCTCCTGATTGCCGACCACTTGTGGACTCGTAAAGTAAAAAATGTTAAGGGCATTGTTAACAAACATTTTCTCTCTGCTGTCTGCAAGATACAAAAAGAGAGAGAGCAAAAGAGAGAGAATGAGAGAGAGGTTTCTCAGCCAGTCAAGGTGAAAAGAGATTAGGGCTATTGGAACTTGTCTCTGTAACCTTTGCGCCTCCAAATGGTGTGTTCACCAAAACCTGTGGGAACACCCATTCCAGCCAATTCACTGTGTGGCTTATCTGTTTCTCCTGAATATCTTTTCACAGCTATTTGGAACAGCAGACAATTTGATTACTGAAAGGTAAACATGCTTTTCTCTGATGCAGAGCTACATGCGACATTAGCATTCTGCAGGACCAAGTAAACATTCCCTCCCTCTCTCATTTCCCCTTCTCTCTCCCTATCCCTCTCTCTCTCCATCTCCCTCCCCCTCTCCCTAACCCTCTCTCTACCCTCCCCCTCTCCCTCTCCCTCTGTTTCTCCCTCTCTCTCTAATCCCCCAGCAAGCAGGGAGACAAGTCAGCGTGTGGTGCCAACTCTGCCTCCTTGCCAAACCTAATGGACTCATTACAGCCCAGAAACTGAAATGAGGTCAGACAAGCTCATCACTCATTGATACTCAGTGATTCACCCTCACCCTAGTTATATATTTATACGCCTATCAGGAAAGAGTACATGAGAGATGGGCAAAGAGACATTTGCACCCACATTATTGTCACTATGTGTCTGTATTTATTTTTTTGTGACACAGGAAGTGCTGTATCATACTCGTTTCTGTCACTAATATTTTCCAGAATGGCACATTAAATCAATCAGGAATTAATGTAACTATAAAGGGTGCTAAATATGAACCAGAACAAAGGAGTTGCAGGAATGCTGGTTCGTGTTCATCTTTACCTTTGAGGGTCTGGAAGTAAGGAATTATAGTGTTTATCAGGAACCAGGGGTTAAAAGGTATCGTGGATGATGAGCTTTGTGCCCCAGAAGGTTAAAGGAGCCTTAGCTGGCTAATCATCTTTGTGGCCTTAATACGTTCTTAGCGGAGCGGCTAAAGGGTTAGATAGTTGATTAGAAACACTTTTCAGACTTCCTAATCTTTCTGTAGAATCCACTCCTAGGCTTTCTGAAGTGCCACTCAAAAGCCTGTCAGGTTACGGTAAGTGAATTTAGTATCAAACGAAAGATGGGGATACGACACAAAAAGACTGCCCTGCCTTAAACACAATATGCCATTCATGATCACTTTGTGAGGTCAAAATATCAATTTGGGAGCTAAGTACGGTGCCAGGACAGGGACAAAAAGATCCAGCCATAGTTGGTTGTGCCAACAGCAATTGGAATGTGTGGTACAGTGGCTCTGTCCTGGACTCCTCAGCCTAGTGGCTCTGTCCTGGTCTCCTCAGCCTAGTGGCTCTGTCCTGGTCTCCTCAGCCTAGTGGCTCTGTCCTGGTCTCAGCCTAGGGATTGAACTCATATGAGATTCTCCTCTTCCTGGTCACCTGGATCTCTACACTGACCCAATGTATTTAGACACTCCCAGCTGCCTCTCAGGAGCCATCCAGGTGGCTCCATGGTGACCGCATGCTCCTCCATGGTCATGTCTCTGAGGGGTGCTGTTCGCTCAGTGTGTTCGAACACCCCCTCACTGAGACGCCAGCTGTCTGGGGGGGGGGGGGCAGACACATACACTCTGCGGTGAGGTCTGGTTGAGCTTGGCTTATTGTAGGGATTTGGCTTTCATTGGTGGTCTAAGACAGTGATCACAAGCCTTTGGAAGATCGGACCACTGGCTGAGGAGTCATTTTACAGCTCTTTAATAAGTGGTAAAGGGAAAGGGGGATACCTAGTCAGTTGTACAATTGAACGCATTCAACTGAAATGTGTCTTCCGCATTTAACCCGACCCCTCTAAATCAGGGAGGTGATGGGGGCTGCCATAATCTAGCTTCCTAGCCTGGACAAATGAGCTTGATACTGACCAGCACTTTAGAGGCTTTGACATGAAAGCTGGTTAGTGGAATTCATAGTGGACTGGTGGAGTGAGATGTCAGCCTCTGTTTCAAGGTGCATTACTACAGTAGGTGTAGGGTGGTTGCTCCTAGATGCTGATCTTAGTTAGTGGGGTTAGTTTTGCATTTCCCCCACTATTGGTTAAGGATACACACCCAGGGATGTATTGAAGATGTTGAAATGCTGTGATGGAATGAACCCCTCGAAACTCTCAAGGAATATGAATCTGGCCATAAACCAATAAAATTGCTTAAAAGGAAGAGGACAAGAGTCACAGACATGCATATGGTAATTTCATATAGTCCACATGCCTTGACACAAACCAGGGGTTATAAGTAAGTCCTACTTCTCATGTTGAGTATTCACATAAAGTTGTATTAGCCTTGCAAATCTTAGCTCATCCATTGGAATCATTATTCTATTTATTTTACTGAAGCTTCATACATATCGGTCCATGGTGAGAGAGTTTCATACTCTATCTTTGAGATGTGCTGGCCTTACCTATAGAACTCATCATGTCAGTGAGTACTGACTCACTATAAATACCCTTTACATTAACATCTTCTGGTCCAGTCAAAAGGTACAGCTTATTCACCAGCCAGACCTGCTGAGTGAATCACCATGGTGATACAACAGCAGAAGGAACCATTTTTCCCTCTCAGCTAATCGAGAAGCACCATGTAGAGAATTCGGCCACCGGCTGATACGAGGCTCTTTTGTAGTGTAATTTCTATTTTCTTTCCCCCCTGTTATTTTAATTAAAAGTCGGGGAAGAGTACAAGGCTTAGCTTTCTGACAACCAAAGCAGGTCTGATAATCCTAATGGTAATTACTGGACAATACTCTCTCAGTGTGACCTTTGAGTCATACCTGTCAATATTGGGGGGGGGGGCACGGCATTGCTCCCATTGTCTATGGTGGGAAACAACTGTGAGATGAACACACACAGAAAAACGGTAAAAAGTGGCAATTTAGATTACCATTGGTTCTGTAACACTATGGACTCTTAAAAGTTAAACTCTGGATTATGCTGGCATTGCCTTGACCAATTACCAGAATTATATTCTGGGAGTCTTCTGAGCTACTGCTACTATTGCTTTGGAAATGTAATTATAATTGGCTTATTTATTAAGGTCTAGCTGTTTTCAAACCATCTCAAGTTAAACAGCTCATTCAGTCTTTAGGTTTGGGTGAGGAATTCACCTCATTGTCATTTGCCATTGTGGATCAATATATCACCGTTAGTGTCACTCACAACAGTGGCTTTGTCTAAAAGCCACCCTATTCCCTTTATAGTGCACTACTTCTGACCAGGGCTCATAGGGTGCCATTTGGGACGCAGTTGGTGTCTTCACATATCTGTCCCTCTCTTGAGCTATCAGGGACAGCAGTTACGCCATGTTCAGTGTAAACAAGCCTTAAATGTAAATTCACCACCCCATCTCCGTCTTTCCAGTTGATGATTCAGATAATTAAATGGTGTGTGTGTGTGTGTGTGTGTGTGTGTGTGTGTGTGTGTGTGTGTGTGTGTGTGTGTGTGTGTGTGTGTGTGTGTGTGTGTGTGTGTGTGTGTGTGTGTGTGTGTGTGTGTGTGTGTGTGTGTGTGTGTGTGTGTGTGTGTGTCTGTGTGTGTGTGTTGTATATCTGCATTGTTTATGGTGTATTCACCTCCTCTCCACATTGATATAGATGTACTGTATGTACGGTAGTTATTTATTAACATAATGATGTGGAAAGAAGCTTATGGGTGTTGGCTTGTTATTTCAAGGTACGTGTTTGGGTGGTATATGTCTGCAATAATAATGTTATGTATAATGTGCTCCAATAGGAACCTTGATACATCAGTTATTCACTGTGATCTTGTTATTAGCATAGAGCAGTGGTTCCCAAACTTATAGTCCCGTACCCCTTCAAACATTCAACTTCCAGCTGCGTACCCCCTTTAACACCAGGGTCAGCGCACTCTCAAATGTTTTTTTTTTGTGCCATCATTGTAAGCCTGCCACACACACACACTATACAATAAATGTATTAAACATATACCAATATACTCAGGCAGTTAGGAAAGCTAAGGCTAGCTTTTTCAAACAGAAATTGGCTTCCTGTAGCACTAATTACCAAAAGTTTTGGGACACTGTAAAGTCTATGGAGAATAAGAGTACCTCCTCCCAGCTGCAAACCGCACTGAGGATAGGAAACACTGTCACCACCGATAAATCCACTATAATTGAGAATTTCAATTAAATAAATTATACAGCTGGCCATGCTTTCCACCTGGCTACCCCTACCCCGGCCAACATCTCAGTACCCCCTGCAGCAACTTGCCCAAGCCCCCCCCGCTTCTCCTTCACCCAAATCCAGACAGATGATGTTCTGAAAGAGCTGCAAAATCTGGATCCCTACAAATCAGCAGTGCTAGACAATCTGGACCCTTACTTTCTAAAACTATCCGGCGAAATTGTTGCAAAACCTATTACTAGCCTATTCAGCCTCTCTTTCGTATCGTCTGAGATCCCCAAAAATTGGAAAGCTGCCGTGGTCATCCCCCTCTTCACAGGGGGAGACACTCTAGACCCAAACTGTTATAGACCTATATCCATGCTGCCCTGCCTTTCTAAAAACTTCGAAAGCCAAGTTAACTAACAGATCACCGACCATTTCGAATCCCACCGTACCTTCTCCACTATGCAATCTGGTTTCCGAGCTGGTCATGGGTGCACCTCAGCCACGCTCAAGGTCCTAAACGATATCATAACCGCCATCGATAAAAGACAGTACTGTGCAGCCGTCTTCATCGACCTGGCCAAGGCTTTCGACTCTTTCAATCACCGCATTCTTAACGGCAGACTCAATAGCCTTGGCTTCTCAAATGACTGCCTCGCTTGGTTCACCAACTACTACTCAGATAGAGTTAAGTGTGTCAAATCGGAGGCCCTGTTGTCTGGACCTCTGGCAGTCTCTATGGGGGTGCCACAGAGTTCAATTCTCGGGATGACTCTTTTCTCTGTATATATCAATGATGTCGCTCTTGCTGCTGGTGATTCTCTGATCCACCTCTACGCAGACGACACCATTCTGTATACTTCTGGCCCTTCTTTGGACACTGTGTTAACTAACCTCCAGACGAGCTTCAATGCTATACAACTCTCCTTCCGTGGCCTCCAACTGCTCTTAAATGCAAGTAAAACTGTGCGTGTGTGTGTGTGTGTGTGTGTGTGTGTGTGTGTGTGTGTGTGTGTGTGTGTGTGTGTGTGTGTGTGTGTGTGTGTGTGTGTGTGTGTGTGTGTGTGTGTGTGTGTGTGTGTGTGTGTGTGTGTGTGTGTGTGTGTGTGTGTGTGTGTGTGTGTGTGTGTGTGTGTGTGTGTGTGTGTGTGTGTGTGTGTGTGTGTGTGTGTGTGTGTGTGTGTGTGTGTGCTCTTCAACCAATCGCTGCCCGCACCTGCCCGCACGTCCAGCATCACTACTCTGGACGGTTCTGACCTAGAATATGTGGACAACTACAAATACCTAGGTGTCAGGTTAGACTGTAAACTCTCCTTCCATACTCACATTAATCTCCAATCCAAAGTTAAATCTAGAATCGGCTTCCTATTTCGCACCAAAGCATCCTTCACTCATGCTGCCAAACATACCGTCGTAAAACTGACTATCCTACTGATCCTTGACTTCGGCAATGTCATTTACAAAATAGCCTCCAACACTCTACTCAGCAAACTGGATGTAGTCTATCACAGTGCCATCCATTTTGTCACCATAGCCCCATATATTACCCACCACTGCAACCCGTGTGCTCTCATTGGCTGGCTCTCACTACATATCCATCGCCAAACCCACTGGCTCCAGCTCATCTATAAGTATTTGCTAGGTAATGCCCCGCCTTATCTCAGCTCAATGGTCACCATAGCAACCCTTAGCACGTGTTCCAGCAGTATATTGCACTGGTCATCCCCAAAGCCAACACTCCCTTTGGCTGCCTTTCCTTCCGGTTCTCTGCTGCCAATGACTGGAACAAATTGCAAAAATCACTGAAGCTGGAGTCTTATATCCCTCTTTAAGCAACAACTGTCAGAGCAGCTTACTGTACCTGTACACAGCCAATCTGTAAATAGCACACCCAACAACCTCATCCCCATATTATTACTAACCCTCTTGCTTTTTTGCACCCCAGTATCTCTACTTGCACATCATCATCTGCACATCTATCACCCCAGTATTAATGATAAATTGTAATTATTTTGCCTCTATGTCCTATTTATTGCCTACCTCCATAATCTCCTACATTTACATACACTGTACATAGATTTTTCTATTTTTCTTTTCTATTGTGTTATTGACTGTACGTTTGTTTATGTGTAACTCTGTGTTGTTGTTTTTGTCGCACTGCTTTGCTTTATCTTGGCCAGGTTGCAGTTGTAAATGAGAACTTGTTCTCAACTGGCCTACCTGGTTAAATAAATAAAAAATAAATAAAAAATAAAAAAATAAGAATGAGTTTTTGTCACAACCCGGCTCATGGGAAGTAACAAATAATAATATAATAATAATCAATAATTTTGCTCTTTATTTAAATATCTTACATATAAAACCTTATTTGTTCATCGAAAATTGTGAATATCTCACCACACACAGGTTAATGAGAAGGGTGTGCTTGAAAGGATGCACATAACTCTGCTATATTGGGTTGTATTGGAGAGAGTCTCAGTCTTAAATCATTTTTTCACACATAGTCTGTGCCTGAATTTAGTTTTCATGCTAGTGATGGCCGAGAATCCACTCTCACATAGGTACGTGGTTGTAAAGGCCATCAGTGTCTTAGTGTGATTTGCCAAGGCAAGAAACTCAGAACGCAGCCCAATCCAGAAATCTGGCACTGGCTTTTGATTAAATTCAATTTTCACAGAATCGCTTGTTACAATTTCGATGAGGCTCTCTTGTTCAGATATTGGTAAGTGGACTGGAGGCAGGGATTGAAATGGATAACGAACCCAACTCACTCAGGTGACATTTGACATTGTCCTTTAGCTTGGGTTCATTTGCACACAAAAAATCATACAATGATGGAAAGACCTGTGTGTTGTCCTTTAATGCAGACAGAGAAGAGCTCCAACTTCTTAATCAAAGCCTCAATTTTGTCCCGCACATTGAATATAGTTGCGGAGAGTCCCTGTAATCCTAAATTCAGATCATTCAGGTGAGAAAAAACATCACCCAGATTGGCCAGTCGTGTGAGATACTCGTCATCATGCAAGCGGTCAGACAAGTGAAAATGATGGTCAGTAAAGAACAATTTAAGCTCGTCTCTCAATTTAAAAAAAACGTGTCAATCATTTTCCCATTGATAACCAGCGCACTTCTGCATGTGTTAAAAGTGTTACATGGTCGCTGCCCATGTCATTGCATAGTGCAGAAAATACACAGGAGTTCAGGAGTCTTGCTTAACAAAGATAACCATTTTCTCTGTAGTGGCCAAAATGTATTTCAAGCTGTCAGGCATTCCCTTGGCAGCAAGAGCCTCTCGGTGGATGCTGCAATGTACCCAAGTGACGTCGGGAGCATCTGCTTGCACGCGCGTTACCACTCCACTATGTCTCCCTGTCATGGCCTTTGGCGCCATCAGTACAGATACCAACATGAGCAGCAGCTACGTTTGGCTACATATGGACCGTTAGTGGAATTCCCACGAGAGAGTAACGGTTAATGTGATTGGATGTAATTTATTTGACTACAAGGCTACTCAGGTGAGAAAAAAAACTCACTCAAATATGTTTCCCCGTTGGAAAATATAAATGTCCCGTTTGAAAATGTGAAGAAAAAAATGTTAATATTTACATTACATTAAACATGTTTTTTAAATGTCAATCACATTTTTATTTGGCGTACGGCATTGCCGTCGGGGGTAGCCTACCCCTGGGGGTACGCATACCCCAGTTTGGAAATACCTGGCCATAGATTATAACAATGGTCTTGCCTGATACCTGAAGGTTGACAGTTGAAATGTAGCCAGTGTTGTGCTGTGTTAATGTTTCCCGAAGGTTGGTTGACAGTTGACAGAATGTAGTCTGTGTAGTGCTGTGTTAATGTTTCCTGAAGGTTGGTTGACAGTTGACAGAATGTAGCCAGTGTTGTGTTCATGTTACATATATATACACTGCTCAAAAAAATAAAGGGAACACTTAAACAACACAATGTAACTCCAAGTCAATCACACTTCTGTGAAATCAAACTGTCCACTTAGGAAGCAACACTGATTGACAATACATTTCACATGCTGTTGTGCAAATGGAATAGACAAAAGGTGGAAATTATAGGCAATTAGCAAGACACCCCCAAAAAAGGAGTGATTCTGCAGGTGGTGACCACAGACCACTTCTCAGTTCCTATGCTTCTTGGCTGATGTTTTGGTCACTTTTGAATGCTGGCGGTGCTCTCACTCTAGTGGTAGCATGAGACGGAGTCTACAACCCACACAAGTGGCTCAGGTAGTGCAGTTCATCCAGGATGGCACATCAATGCGAGCTGTGGCAAAAAGGTTTGCTGTGTCTGTCAGCGTAGTGTCCAGAGCATGGAGGCGCTACCAGGAGACAGGCCAGTACATCAGGAGACGTGGAGGAGGCCGTAGGAGGGCAACAACCCAGCAGCAGGACCGCTACCTCCGCCTTTGTGCAAGGAGGTGCACTGCCAGAGCCCTGCAAAATGACCTCCAGCAGGCCACAAATGTGCATGTGTCTGCTCAAACGGTCAGAAACAGACTCCATGAGGGTGGTATGAGGGCCCGACGTCCACAGGTGGGGGTTGTGCTTACAGCCCAGCACCGTGCAGGACGTTTGGCATTTGCCAGAGAACACCAAGATTGGCAAATTCGCCACTGGCGCCCTGTGCTCTTCACAGATGAAAGCAGGTTCACACTGAGCACATGAGCACATGTGACAGACGTGACAGAGTCTGGAGACGCCGTGGAGAACGTTCTGCTGCCTGCAACATCCTCCAGCATGACCGGTTTGGCGGTGGGTCAGTCTGGTGTGGGGTGGCATTTCTTTGTGGGGCCGCACAGGCCTCCATGTGCTCGCCAGAGGTAGCCTGACTGCCATTAGGTACCGAGATGAGATCCTCAGACCCTTTGTGAGACCATATGCTGACACATGCACATTTGTGGCCTGCTGGAGGTCATTTTGCAGGGCTCTGGCAGTGCACCTCCTTGCACAAAGGCGGAGGTAGCGGTCCTGCTGCTGGGTTGTTGCCCTCCTACGGCCTCCTCCACGTCTCCTGATGTACTGGCCTGTCTCCTGGTAGCGCCTCCATGCTCTGGACACTACGCTGACAGACACAGCAAACCTTTTTGCCACAGCTCGCATTGATGTGCCATCCTGGATGAACTGCACTACCTGAGCCACTTGTGTGGGTTGTAGACTCCGTCTCATGCTACCACTAGAGTGAGAGCACCGCCAGCATTCAAAAGTGACCAAAACATCAGCCAGGAAGCATAGGAAACTACTGAGAAGTTGTTTGTGGTCACCACCTGCAGAATCACTCCTTTTTTGGGGGTGTCTTGCTAATTGCCTATAATTTCCACCTTTTGTCTATTCCATTTGCACAACAGCATGTGAAATGTATTGTCAATCAGTGTTGCTTCCTAAGTGGACAGTTTGATTTCACAGAAGTGTGATTGACTTGGAGTTACATTGTGTTGTTTAAGTGTTCCCTTTATTTTTTTGAGCAGTGTATAATTACTCTACTTTGTATTTACTGTAACCCTGTTTACTCAGGTGAATACGTTGTCCACCCAATATCTCGTAATGTACATTGGAACGTTTTAATTATGGTTGTCATTATTTTTGTCACAATGTTTATTCTCTGCGGCCACAGAATAACTCTGAGAGATTCATCTGTGGCATCTCTTTCACACTACCGATGCTTTGAAAACTGTTCTATAGGGTTAAAGATCTGTGTGTATATTTAGAGGGTACATCAACCATTCAACATGATGCTAGTCACCTAAGCTGTGGTTAACAGCTTACATCGGCCAGGGCTGTGTTCATTAGCACACACCATAGCAACCGTCGGGAAAAAATTGCAACGGAAAATGTTTCGCAGCGAAAAGGTCCCTCCCCATTTTGTCTAGTTTGCTTCCGTTTGGTTTCTAGTAAATACACCCCATGAATGACCTTTCCAAACCTACTGATCCAAATACCAAACACAGCCCAAATCACCCAACGCCAGCATACGACAGTGTTATCTCTCATCAACACGATTCTGTTCACACGTTCTGGGTGAGAAAGTCAGTTGTCGGCATCATTCAGTCAACTGTGGTCATTAACTGAGGCATCTGTTGACACATCTATATGTGAAGCTCAAGACTCTCTGTGACCTGTGAACATGCACTCTTTGTGTGTGTGTGTGTGTGTGTGTGTGTGTGTGTGTGTGTGTGTGTGTGTGTGTGTGTGTGTGTGTGTGTGTGTGTGTGTGTGTGTGTGTGTGTGTGTGTGTGTGTGTGTGTGTGTGTGTGTGTGTGTGTGTGTGTGTGTGTGTGTTTGTGTGCTTGTGTGCCTGTGTGTATTTGTGCATGTGTGTGGGCCTCATCAACACATTCTTTTATTAGAAGTAATTGGCCAGAGAAACACCACAACTGTGTTCTAATGAAGATCCCAACTATTGCCCTTCTCTTTGTTTCCTCAGCAATGCTTTAACTGTAAAACACTGTATGGTATACGTTACAGCAGGGCTCCCCAACCGCGGCTCGCGGGCCGAATTTGGCACGCGGGTGGTTTTATTTGTCCTCCCTAGTATTCTGAGCAAAATAATAATAATATACAGTAGCAGTAAAAAGTTTGGACACACCTACTCATTCAAGGGTTTTTCTTTATTTTTACTATGAAATAACCCATATGTAATCATGTAGTAACCAAAAAGTGTTAAAAAAAGCAAAATATATTTAATATTTGAGCTTCTTCAAAGTAGCAACCCTTTGCCTTGATGGTGGGTAATGTATATCTTTTTTTTTCTTTAGAATTTTCATTAACTTCTTGAGAATACAGGGGGTGCTATTTTCCCATTAGCATAATTTGCTCTACAGATTAAACTGCCTCTTATTCAATTATTGCTCTTACTATATGCATATAAATAATACCATTGGAAAGAAAACAATCTCTAGTTTCTAAAACCGTTTCAATTTTGTCTCTGAGTGATACAGAAGTCATTTGACAGCACTTTCCATGACCAAGAAGAAAAAAGCAAGATGTGTATGCCAGCTTCAACGCTCTGCCTATATATGGTCGTGCCCCCTATGACCCGAAACACACCTCATTGGCCTTCCTCTGGGTGTCAAGAGGACGTCAGAGGAAAAATATCTTGTTTATCTGGGACTGACGTGAAATGAGAGCTAATTCTTTGGCGTGACCGACAACTTCCGGTTGTCTAAATCGTGCGACTTGTAGCTGCGATTGTCTTCTGTTGTGCGGCCATTATGGATGAAAACTATCTCCGTCTCGAAGTTTGTTTGATACATGTGACCAGATCATCGTAATGTATGTTTTTTCAATATAGTTTAATCAGATTATTTGAATTTTTTCGGGAGTTTTGTGGTGTTCCGTTGTCTGATTTTATTTACGTTTGAGAGATCCGTGCCACTCGACCAGTACCTGTGCTAAATGGAGTGGGAAAGGAACAATTCTGAACGGAACCAACGACTCATCTTGACAAAGGACACTTTGATCAACATTCTGATGAAAGATCAGCCATAGTAAGACCCAATTTACGATGTTATATCATATCTGTTGTGCATGTGAACTGGCCGTGGGCGCCTAGCCGAATCTGCCTGGTATAGCTATGCTAATTTAGCGCTACATTTTGTTTTCGTTATAAAACATTTAATAAATCTGAAATATTGTTTGGATTCACCAGATGTTGGGCTTTCAATATCTGTACGCTGTGTATTTTTCTGAAATGTTTTAAGATGAGTAATTCGTTATATGAGGTTGGTCTCTGTAATTGTTCTGGCTGGGTCAGCACTATTTCAAATTGCAGCTGCAATGTAGAACTGTGATTTATCACTGAAAAATGCACATTTTTCCCCCAAAAAACTATGCTATACCATAAATATGTTATCAGACTGTCATCTTATGAAGTTGTTTCTTGGTTAGTGGCTATATATATTTTTATTTAGTCGAATTAGTGATAGCTACTGACGCAGGAAAAAGCTGTTGGGAGTAAAAAAATCGTGTCCTTTGCTAACGTGGTTAGCTAATAGATTTACATATTGTGTCTTCCCTGTAAAACATTTTAAAAATCTGAAATGGTGGCTTTATTCACAAGACCTGTATCTTTCATCTGGTGTCTTGGACTTGTGATTTAATGATATTTAGATGCTACAAGTTACTTGTGACGCTATGCTAGCTATGCTACTCAGTGGGGGGGGGGGGGGGGGGGTGGGAGGTGCTACCGGATCAGGGTTGGTGACTCGTGAGAAGTTAATGGACATAAAAGACTGTAAAAATACCAGGAAAGCAGCTCCAAATCATTTTCATTTTGGATATCGGTTCCCAAGTATTCCCATGCATAATAGACAGACGTGATCGTATACAAATGTAAGAAAGGTTTGAAGATATTATGTTTTAGTCAAATATTATATCCGTTAGAGATTACAGCAGGCAATTTGCAGTCTACAAAATATTTATAATTATGTTCCGGCCCCCTTACCATCGGCTCAAGAAAAAATAGGCCTGTGGCTGAATCTAGTTGATGATCAAATCAAAACAAAATGTATTTGTCACATGCGTCTAATCCATAGACATTACCGTGAAACGCTAATTTACAAGCCCTTAACCAACAATATAGTTCAAGATACAGAGTTTAGAAAATATTTACTAGATAGACTAAAGTACAAAATAACAATAAAAGAACAACACCGAGGCCAAATACAGAGTCAATGTGCATGTATACAGGTTAGGCGAGGTCATTTGTACATGTATATAGGGGTAAAGTGACTATGCATAGATAATAAACAGGGAGTAGCAGCAGTGTAAAAATCAAAGGGGGGGGGGGGTCAATGTAAATAGTCCAGGGGGCCATTTGATGAATTGTTCAGCAGTCTTATAGAGGTAGAAGCTGTTAAGGAGCCTCTTGGACCTAGACTTGGCGCTCTTGTACCTCTTGCCATGCGATGGCAGAGATTAACAGTCTATGACTTGGGTGACTGGAGTCTTTGACAATTTGTTTGTGCCTTCCTCTGACCTACCACTGTTGTGTCATCAGCAAACTTAATGATTTTGTAGGCGTGCTTGGCCATGCAGTCTTGGGTGAACAGGGAATACAGGGAGTATAGGAGGGGACTAAGCACGCATCCCTGAGGGGCCCCTGTGTTGACGATCAGCGTGGCAGATGTGTTGTTGCCTACCCTTACCACCTGGGGGCGGCCCGTCAGGAAGTAAAGGATCCAGTTGCAGAGGGAGGTGTTTAGTCCCATGGTCCTTAACTTAGTGATGAGCTTTGAGGGCACTATGGTGTTGAATGCTGAGCTGTAGTCAATGAATGGCATTCTCACATAGGTGTTCCTTTTGTCCAGGTAGGAAAGGGCAGTGTGAAGTGCAATAGAGATTGCATCATCTGTGGATCTGTTAGGGCAGTATGCAAATTGGAGTGGGTCTAGGGTTTCTGGGATAATGGTGTTGATGTGAGCCATGACCAGCCTTTCAAAGCACTTCATGGCTACCAACGTGAGTGCTACAGGGTGGTAGTCATTTAGGCAGGTTACCTTCTCTTTCTTGGGCACAGGGACTATGGTGGTCTGCTTGAAACATACAGGTATTACAGACTCTGTCAAGGAGAGGTTGAAAATGTCAGTGAAGACACATGCCAGTTAGTCTGCGCATGTTCTGAGTACACGTACTGGTAATCCGTCTGGCCCTTGTAAATGTTGACCTGTTTAAAGGTCTTGCTCACATCGGCTACGGATAGCGTGGTCACACAGTCGTCCGGAACAGCTGATGCTTTCATGCATGTTTCAGTGTTACTTGCCTCGAAGCGAGCATAGAAGTAATTTAGCTCGTCTAGTTGACTTGTGTCACAGAGCATCTCTCGGTTGTTCTTCCCATTGTAGTCTGTAATGGTTTGCAAGCCCTACCACATCCGACAAGCATCGGAGCCGGTGTAGTACGATTCGATCTTAGTCCTGTATTGACGCTTTGCCTGTTTGATGGTTCGTCGGAGGGCATAGCAGGATTTCTTTTAAACTTCTGGGTTAGAGTGCCACTCCTTGAAAGCGGCAGCTCTACCCTTTAGCTCAGTGGGATGTTGCCTGTAATCCACGGCTTCTGGTTGGGGTATGTACGTATGGTCACTGTGGGGCCGACGTCATTGATGCACTTATTGATGAAGCCAGTGACTGATGTGGTGTACTCCTCAATGCCATCGGAAGAATCCCGGAACATATTCCAGCATGTGCTAGCAAAACAGTCCTGTAGCTTAGCATCTGCTTCACCTGACCTCTTTGCCAAATGGAGGGCGAGGGAGAGCTTTGTACGCGTCTCTGTGTGTGGAGTAAAGGTGGTCTAGAGTTTTTTTCTCTCTCGTTGCACATTTAACATGGTGGTGGAAATTTGGTAAAACTAATTTAAGTTTCCCTGCATTAAAGTCCCCGGCCACTAGGAGCGGCGCCTCTGGATGAGCATTTTAATGTTTGCTTATGGCGGAATACAGCTCATTGCTTGTGGTCTTAGTGCCAGCATCGGTCTGTGGTGGTATGTAGACAGCTACAGAAAATACAGATGAAAACTCTCTAGGTAGATAGTGTGGTCTACAGCTAATATTGAGATTCTCAGAAGGCAGCCCGACTTTCGCCCCCTTTTTCTCAGTTTTCTCTTCACACAAATGACAGCGATTTGGGCCTGTTCCCAGGAAAGCAGTATATCCTTCACGTCAGACCCGTCGGACTCATTAAAGGAAAAAGCTTCTACCAGTTCGTGGTGAGTAATCGCTGTTCAGATGTCCAGAAGATATTTTCAGTCATAAGAGACGGAAGCAGCAACATTATGTACAAAATAAGAATAAGTTACAAACAACACAAAGAAATGAACAAATGAACACAGTTGGTTAGAGCACGTAAAACGTCAGCCATCCCCTCCAGCGCCATTATCATCCCTGGGCTTTTTAGAATAATTCAAGACAGGGTCAATGATATGAATCACCTTTTTGATGTTGAAGGGGCAATCTGCAGTTAAAACAAAAACAAAGCATTCACTCAGTCACTTTTGAGGGATGGGGCTCTAGAAATGTAACTACTCTCAAATTAATAGACAAAGCTATGGAGATAAGGATTGACCAATCCATGGCATCAAATAAAGTCCCAAAATGTATGTACGAGTCCCTTGGTATTTAGCAAGGCCCCAAACAGGATGGTAACGTTTATCATTAGTACTTCTAATGAGCTATCACTTAACAGATACGGTACTAATTAGACATATTAGTCTTGCCTTTGAACATAGTCTTGCCTTTGAACTATCAGGTGATGATGGTAAATCAGGTGATTAAACATATATTACACTATTTTTGTTACTTATTCAACACAGCTCCTCAGTGCATCACCATGGTGTACGGTGTCCATATTAGGACAGCCTCAAGTCCTGCTGAGATTGAGGCTGTCCTAATATGAATAGCATTCACAGGAGGTTGGTGGTATCTTAATTGGGGAGGACGGGCTCGTGGTAATTTGTTTTCTTTATTTTTTATTTCACCTTTATTTAACCAGGTAGGCCAGTTGAGAACAAGTTCTCATTTACAACTGCGACACAAACAACAGAGAGTTACACATGGAATAAACAAACGTACAGTAATGACTGGAGTGGAATTAGTGTAACTGAATCAAATACATCAAACAAATGGTTTCCATGGTTTCCATGTGTTTGATGCCATTCCATTTGCATCGTTTCAGCCATTATTATGAGCCGTCCTCCCCTCAGCAGCCTCCGCTGACAGCGTAATGGTGGATACGTCAATGACTAGGTTATACATAAACATGTACTGTACATAAACATATTTAAAATGCATTGCACTCCTGCACTGGGTAGTCTGACGTTTGAGCTTGGCATGGCACATTCCACTGCAGAGCATCACACCTGACAATGAGAGTAGGCAAAACAGCACAAACAGCTCTGTGATCAGCTAATTACCCACAAGAATAGTCCCATGGACAATAGAGACTGAGCGGTTCGATAAAGCCAACACTATGGTTCATGTAAAATGAGTCAACTCCTTACTAAGCCCAAGCACATACAACCAGCAACAGGGACACCAGTAAAAGCAAACCCAATGGAGAATCTCCATTGAAAATATTTTTGGGGCAAAGACTAGATTTAATCTGTTTATGGGAAAAGGACTCGAGAACTGTTAGGACTACAGTGCTTCACATACATTACATACAATACCCTTCATCGAAATCACCATACCTGGCATAAATCACCATACCTGGTATAAATCACCATACCTGGCATAAATCACCATACCTGGCATAAATCACCATACCTGGCATAAATCACCATACCTGGTATAAATCACCATACCTGGCATAAATCACCATACCTGGCATAAATCACCATACCTGGAATAAATCACCATACCTGGCATAAATCACCATACCTGGCATAAATCACCATACCTGGAATAAATCACCATACCTGGTATAAATCACCATACCTGGTATAAATCACCATACCTGGCATAAATCACCATACCTGGTATAAATCACCATACCTGGTATAAATCACCATACCTGGCATAAATCACCAATACCTGGCATAAATCAATATATCTGGTATGGTATAAATCACCATACCTGGCATAAATCACCATACCTGGTATAAATCAGCGTACATGGTATGGTATAAATCACCATACCTGGTATAAATCACCATACCTGGTATAAATCACCATACCTGGTATAAATCACTATACCTGGTATAAATCACCATACCTGGTATAAATCACCATACCTGGTATACATCACCATGCCTGGTATAACTCACCATACCTGGTATAAATCACCATACCTGGCGTAAATCACCATACCTGGTATAAATCACCATACCTGGTATAAATCACCATGCCTGGTATACATCACCATACCTGGTATAAATCACCATACCTGGTATAAATCACCATACCTGGCATAAATCACCATACCTGGTATAAATCACCATACCTGGCATAAATCACCATACCTGGTATAAATCACCAAACCTGGTATAAATCACCATACCTGGCATAAATCACCATACCTGGTATAAATCACCATACCTGGCATAAATCACCATACCTGGCATAAATCACCATACCTGGTATAAATCACCATACCTGGCATAAATCACCATACCTGGCATAAATCACCATACCTGGTATAAATCACCATGCCTGGTATAAATCACAATACCTGGCATTAATTTACCCTACCTGGCAAAAATCCCAATACCTGGTATAAATCACCATACATGGTGTGGTATAAATCACCATACCTTGTATAAATCACCATACCTTGTATAAATCACCATACCTGGTATAAATCACCATACCTGGCATAAATCACCATACTTTACATAAAGCAACATACCTGGTATGTCAAAAATCAGCGTACATGGTATGGTATAAATCACCATAACTGGTATAAATCACCATACCTTGTATAAATCACCATACCTTGTATAAATCACCATACCTGGTATAAATCACCATACCTAGTATAAATCACCATACCTGGTATAAATCACCATACCTTGTATAAATCACCATACCTGGTATAAATCACCATACCTGGCATAAATCACTATACTTTACATAAAGCAACATACCTGGTATGGCATAAATCAGCGTACATGGTATGGTATAAATCACCATAACTGGTATAAATCACCATGCCAGGTATAAATCACCATACCTTGTATAAATCACCATGCCTGGTATAAATCACCATAACTGGTATAAATCACCATGCCTGGCATAAATCACCATACCTGGTATAAATCACCATGCCTGGTATAAATCACCATACCTGGTATAAATCACCATACCTGGTATAAATCACCATACCTGGTATAAATCACCATACCTGGCATAAATCACCATGCCTGGTATAAATCACCATACTTGGTATAAATCACCATACCTGGCATAAATCACCATGCCTGGTATAAATCACCATACCTGGTATAAATCACCATACCTGGTATAAATCACCATACCTGGTATAAATCACCATACCTGGTATAAATCACCATACCTGGTATAAATCACCATGCCTGGTATACATCACCATACCTGGTATAAATCACCATACCTGGTATAAATCACCATACCTGGCGTAAATCACCATGCCTGGTATAAATCACCATACCTGGTATAAATCACCATACCTGGTATAAATCACCATACCTGGTATAAATCACCATACCTGGTATAAATCAGCGTACATGGTATGGTATAAATCACCATACCTGGTATAAATCACCATACCTGGTATGAATCAGCGTACATGGTATGGTATAAATCACCATACCTGGTATACATCACCATGCCTGGTATAAATCACCATACCTGGTATAAATTACCATACCTGGTATAAATCACCATACCTGGTATAAATCACCATGCCTGGTATAAATCACCATACCTGGTATAAATCACCATACCTGGTATAAATCACCATACCTAGTATAAATCACCATACCTGGTATAAATCACCATGCCTGGTATAAATCACCATACCTGGTATAAATCACCATGCCTGGTATAAATCACCATACCTAGTATAAATCACCATACCTGGTATAAATCACCATACCTGGCGTAAATCACCATACCTGGTATAAATCACCATACCTGGCGTAAATCACCATACCTGGAATAAATCACCATACCTGGTATAAATCACCATACCTGGAATAAATTACCATACCTGGAATAAATCACCATACCTGGAATAAATCACCATACCTGGTGTAAATCACCATACCTGGCGTAAATCACCATACCTGGTATAAATCACCATACCTGGCATAAATCACCATAACTGGTATAAATCAATATATCTGGTATAAATCACCATACCTGGTATAAATCACCATACCTGGCATAAATCACCATACCTGGTATAAATCACCATGCCTGGTATAAATCACCATACCTGGTATAAATCACCATGCCTGTTATAAATCACCATACCTGGTATAAATCACCATACCTGGTATAAATCACCATACCTGGAATAAATCACCATACCTGGTATAAATCACCATACCTGGAATAAATCACCATACCTGGAATAAATCACCATACCTGGAATAAATCACCATACCTGGTATAAATCACCATACCTGGCGTAAATCACCATACCTGGCATAAATCACCATAACTGGTATAAATCAATATATCTGGTATAAATCACCATACCTGGTATAAATCACCATACCTGGCATAAATCACCATACCTGGTATAAATCAATATATCTGGTATAAATCACCATACCTGGAATAAATCACCATACCTGGAATAAATCACCATACCTGGTATAAATCACCATACCTGGCGTAAATCACCATACCTGGTATAAATCACCATGCCTGGTATAAATCACCATACCTGGCATAAATCACCATACCTGGTATAAATCACCATGCCTGGTATAAATCACCATACCTGGTATAAATCACCATGCCTGGTATAAATCACCATACCTGGTATAAATCACCATACCTGGTATAAATCACCATACCTGGTATAAATCACCATACCTGGCGTAAATCACCATACCTGGAATAAATCACCATACCTGGTATAAATCACCATACCTGGAATAAATCACCATACCTGGAATAAATCACCATACCTGGAATAAATCACCATACCTGGTGTAAATCACCATACCTGGCGTAAATCACCATACCTGGTATAAATCACCATACCTGGCATAAATCACCATAACTGGTATAAATCAATATATCTGGTATAAATCACCATACCTGGTATAAATCACCATACCTGGTATGGTATAAATCACCATACCTGGTATAAATCACCATACCTGGTATAAATCACCATACCTGGTATAAATCACCATGCCTGGTATAAATCACCATACCTGGTATAAATCACCATACCTGGTATAAATCACCATACCTGGCATAAATCACCATACCTGGTATAAATCAGCGTACATGGTATGGTATAAATCACCATACCTGGTATAAATCACCATGCCTGGTATAAATCACCATACCTGGCGTAAATCACCATACCTGGTATAAATCAGCGTACATGGTATGGTATAAATCACCATACCTGGTATAAATCACCATACCTGGTATAAATCACCATAACTGGTATAAATCACCATACCTGGCGTAAATCACCATACCTGGCATAAATCACCATAACTGGTATAAATCAATATATCTGGTATAAATCACCATACCTGGTATAAATCACCATACCTGGAATAAATCACCATACCTGGTATAAATCACCATACCTGGAATAAATCACCATACCTGGAATAAATCACCATACCTGGAATAAATCACCATACTAAATCACCATACCTGGAATAAATCACCATACCTGGAATAAATCACCATACCTGGAATAAATCACCATACCTGGAATAAATCACCATACCTGGAATAAATCACCATACCTGGTATAAATCACCATACCTGGTATAAATCACCATGCCTGGTATAAATCACCATACCTGGTATAAATCACCATACCTGGTATAAATCACCATACCTGGTATAAATCACCATGCCTGGTATACATCACCATACCTGGTATAAATCACCATACCTTGTATAAATCACCATACCTGGTATAAATCACCATACCTGGTGTAAATCACCATACCTGGTATAAATCACCATACCTGGCGTAAATCACCATACCTGGAATAAATCACCATACCTGGTATAAATCACCATACCTGGAATAAATTACCATACCTGGAATAAATCACCATACCTGGAATAAATCACCATACCTGGTGTAAATCACCATACCTGGCGTAAATCACCATACCTGGTATAAATCACCATGCCTGGTATAAATCACCATACCTGGCATAAATCACCATAACTGGTATAAATCAATATATCTGGTATAAATCACCATACCTGGTATAAATCACCATACCTGGCATAAATCACCATACCTGGTATAAATCACCATGCCTGGTATAAATCACCATACCTGGTATAAATCACCATGCCTGTTATAAATCACCATACCTGGTATAAATCACCATACCTGGTATAAATCACCATACCTGGAATAAATCACCATACCTGGTATAAATCACCATACCTGGAATAAATCACCATACCTGGAATAAATCACCATACCTGGAATAAATCACCATACCTGGTATAAATCACCATACCTGGCGTAAATCACCATACCTGGCATAAATCACCATAACTGGTATAAATCAATATATCTGGTATAAATCACCATACCTGGTATAAATCACCATACCTGGCATAAATCACCATACCTGGTATAAATCAATATATCTGGTATAAATCACCATACCTGGAATAAATCACCATACCTGGAATAAATCACCATACCTGGTATAAATCACCATACCTGGCGTAAATCACCATACCTGGTATAAATCACCATGCCTGGTATAAATCACCATGCCTGGCATAAATCACCATAACTGGTATAAATCAATATATCTGGTATAAATCACCATACCTGGTATAAATCACCATACCTGGCATAAATCACCATACCTGGTATAAATCACCATGCCTGGTATAAATCACCATACCTGGTATAAATCACCATGCCTGGTATAAATCACCATACCTGGTATAAATCACCATACCTGGTATAAATCACCATACCTGGAATAAATCACCATACCTGGTATAAATCACCATACCTGGAATAAATCACCATACCTGGAATAAATCACCATACCTGGTATAAATCACCATACCTGGTATAAATCACCATACCTGGTATACATCACCATACCTGGTATAAATCACCATGCCTGGTATAAATCACCATACCTGGTATAAATCACCATACCTGGTATAAATCACCATACCTGGTATAAATCACCATACCTGGTATAAATCACCATGCCTGGTATAAATCACCATACCTGGTATAAATCACCATACCTGGTATACATCACCATACCTGGTATAAATCACCATACCTGGCATAAATCACCATACCTGGTATAAATTACTGTGTGGTGTACTATGTTGGGCCTGCGTTACTGTGTGGTGTACTCTGTTGGGCCTGCGTTACTGTGTGGTGTACTCTGTTGGGCCTGAGAGGCTGTGTGGTGTACTCTGTTGGGCCTGCGTTACTGTGTGGTGTACTCTGTTGGGCCTGAGGGGCTATGTGGTGTACTCTGTTGGGCCTGAGGGGCTGTGTGGTGTACTCTGTTGGTCCTGAGGGGCTGTGTGGTTTACTCTGTTGGTCCTGAGGGGCTGTGTGGTGTACTCTGTTGGTCCTGAGGGGCTGTGTGGTTTACTCTGTTGGTCCTGAGGGGCTGTGTGGTGTACTCTGTTGGGACTGGGGCTGTGGCACTGCATGCGGCTGCATTAGGGCTGCAGAGTGTACAGGCCCCGTACCGCGGCTCCGGTGCTGCAGCGGAGGGTGCGGTGGAGTCCAGGTGGCCGAGATACCAGGTCAAGGTGATGAATAGTCCCCTGAGTGGACCAGGAAGTACATCTGGGTGGAATAGAAAGGGAAGCAGATAACAGAGGGGAGGATACGGGCGTTTCATTTCTCAACTTCAGCAACGATGTCTATTGACTTATCTACAATGGACGACCAGGTAAATACATTACCCGTGTTCAATCAAAAGGGGTACGATGATGTAGTACTCTGTTTAATTAATAAGACACGAGGGGGTGTGGTATATGGCCAATATACCACGGCTAAGGGCTGTTCTTAGGCACGACGCAACACAGACCCCTGAAGTGCCTTATTGCTATTATAAACTGGTTACCAACGTAATTAGAGCAGTAAAAATACATGTTTTACATACCCATGGTATACGGTCTGATATACCACGGCTGTCAGCCAAAGAGCATTCAGGGCTCGAACCAATTTATATTTACTGTCCTATACTGACTGTTTCTCTCATATGTGGTATGATGTTTGCATCACATGGGTGGAAAATTGTGATGTAATCAAATGAGGCATACTTACAGTGCCTTCAGAAAGTATTCTCACCCCTTGACGTTTTCTAAATGTTTCTGTGTTTTACCTCATTTTGTGTCACTGGCCTACACACAATACCCCATAATGTCAAAGTGGAATTATGTTTTTTTCAAATGAAGAAAAAATGAATAGCTGAAATGTCTTGAGTCAATAAGTATTATACGCCGTTGTTTTGACTATGACAAGCCTACAGAAAAATGTGCTTAACAAGTCACATAAGTTGCATAGACTCACTCTGTGTGCAATAATCGTGTTTAACTTGATTTTTGAATGACTACCTCATCTCTGTACCCAACACACAATTATCTGTAAGGTACCTCAGTCGAGAACTGAATTTCAAACACTGATTCAACCTCAAAGACCAGGGAGGTTGTCCAATGCCTCGCAAAGAAGGGCACCTATTGGTAGATTAGTAAAAATAAAACAGCAGACTGAAAATCCCTTTGAGCAGGGTGAAGTTATTAATTATACTTTGGATGGTTTATTAATACACCCAGTACCTACAAAGATACAGGTGTCCTTCCTGACTCAGTTGCCAGAGAGGAAGGAAATCGCTCAGGGATTTCACCATGAGGCCATTGGTTACAGAGAAAACAGTTACAGAGTAATCGCTGTAAATACTGAGGATGGATCAACAACATTGTAGCTACTCCACAATACTAACCTAAATGACAGAATGAAAAGAAAAAAGCCTGTACATAATGCAAATATTCCAAAACATGCATCCTGTTTGCAATAAGGCACTAAAGTAAAACTGAAAAAATGATTTACAAAAACTTTGTTCTGAATACAAAGTGTCATGTTTAGGGCAAATCCAACATAACACATCACTGTATCATGACACAAGGCGAGACCCAGATGCAGACACATGAGGCAGATGGTTGGAGTCTTACAATGTTTATTAATCCAAAAGGAGTAGGCAAGAGAATTGTCGTGGACAGGCAAAAGGTCAAAACCAGATCAGAGTCCAGGAGATACAGAGTGGCAGACAGGCTGTCGCCCATCTTCCCCATTATCCCCTGTGTATTTATACCTGTGCTCTGTGTTTGTCTGTTGCCAGTTTGTTATGTTTCGTCAAGCCAACCAGCGGTTTTCCCTTTGCTCCGGTCTGTCGATTGTTCCTGTTTCCTAGTTTTCCTGGTGTTGACCATTCTGCCTGCCCTGACCATGAGCCTGCCTGCCGTTCTGTACCTTTGCCCCACCTATCTGGATTACTGACCCCTGCCCGACCTTGACCTGCCTTTTGCCTGCTCCTGTTCGATTTAATAAACTGTTGTTACTTCGACGTTGTCTGCATCTGGGTCTTACCTGAAACGTGATAGTACGAACTGGCCATGACTGACCCAGCAGACTCGGACCAGCTGTGCAACGCCATCTCTTTCCAAGGCGCAACCATTGGTGGGCATGAGGAATTGCTTCATGGTCTTATAGTGGAGGTCCACACCTTGGCGGAACGCCATGAACAGGCGTTGGACATCTTGCTGGAGCAATTCTGCGGGGTTGGCTGGGAGGCAGCCTACTACGACCATCAGGATCGATGGGCGATTACGGGAACGACGGAGGGAGAGGAGATTTAATTTCGCTCGCCCATCCAAGGATTCCACCTCACCTCCGAGGCTTCCCGGAAGTCCCCGATGGACACGATGAGAACCTGAGGCTACCCGAGGTTCCCCGAGAGTTGCCGAAGACGGCTGAGTCACCGTTTCCAGTACCTGGTTGACTGTGTGTGTAGATGGGTGAGAAAAATACACATGTAATTCATTTTGAATTCAGGCTGTAACACAACAAAATGTAGAATAAGTCAAGGGGTATGAATACTTTCTGAAGTTACTGCATGTCTAACGATGTGCGCTGTAACTGTGTGAAGAGCACGTTTTGTCTCATTAAGGATTTGAATAACCGAAAGCTATTTATGTTCTTCAAATATAAATATTTGATTGTAGTATTCTGGTTAGCTGCTCAATTCAATATTTTGACCGTAGTGTTCTAAATGAGTGAACAGAGGAACTGTCTAAAAACGTCTTTTGATGTTTTGCGTTCTGAGAGCTCATTTACGTTCAAACAGCTTATTGAATCTAATAGTGTAGTGCAGCCTCACACCAATCATTCAACTGCTCACACTCATACAATTATAAAGTAAGAAGATTATGAATTGGGTTCTTACATTTTGCTTACAGTACTGTGTGTGTGTGTGTGTGGCTGTGTGTGTCTGTGTGCGTGCCTGTGTACATGTTTTGAATGGCGGGCTCAGCAATAGTAGAGAATAAACATATGATCTGTTGCATTGTCTAATGATGGATTACAGCTGGTGCCTAATACATTGTTGAGTACTCTAAAGGCCTTTCCACACTGCATTGTTCCCCAGGCTAGACTGGCCCTGGGCTAGCTCATCCTGTGTTTACACAATTTGTTAACCCTGTGCTAAGCTTTAGCCCTGGGCTAAGGATTCACACTTGTATTCCATCGGAATTCTAACGGACAAACACAACATGCGACCAACATTCTACCTCTGACACGTGTCCAATGTATAAGCAATAAAACATGTATTAACACATTATTTCCTCCTGCTTCTGGCCTAGCATTTGATTTCCAACAGTGATGGTTTGTATAAACCTTGCTGTCTGCCCAAAGATGTATTATAACTAACCCAAAATAGACCAGAGCCTGTCGTTTCCAATGGGCGTAAATGAACAGAATAAGCAAGGAGGTTGGCAGAGTCAAGCACGAGCTAGCGAGATCCTATTGGCACGTTCTAGCATTTATTTGTATATTTCCGTTAAGGAACACCTACACTGTGAAGTGCGAGTGTGCAATATCTCAATTCGCCCTTGCACTCCTAAACAACGCCATTTTTAAAAACTTTGGTAAGGGTAATATCTACAAAATGTAGTTCACTCGGTTTGTTACAGATTCTAGTTTTGGAAACAGAAAACTGTATTGAGATCAAATGTATCATTGAGGAGATTATTAGCAGAATGTCAGGCTTCTCCCACTGCTGGCCACTGGGCTTCCTTTCATCACCATATTTGGTAAAGAGTGGAAACGCCAACCGGATGCTTCACATTTCTACATCCTGTGAAATGATTGGCTCATTGTTCTGTCTGTCTGTCTGCCAATGTTTCACTTTTGAAATGCGATCTCGCCCATGTACAGAGAATTCTGTGCACAGACGAGACATCAATACACATTTTCTGATCCAAGCAAAATCATGCAACAATATTATCATCATGGATAGCTACAGTGGGCTCCGAAAATACTGGCACCCCTGACTGGCAATGCACTAACAATACTTAAAAAATATAAACAATATAATTATGGAGATAAACTCAAAATACCAACATGTGAGAAATACTGTACTTTATTACTGTTTCAATGGAACCAACCAAAAACATTTATTGATTTAATTAAAAATCAATGTCCTCCAAATCAAGGTTTCACAATTAATGGCACCCTTAAAGATTATTGTAAATAACATCTACCAAAATTAAACCAGGAATTAAATTCCACTTATTTATGTTTATCTACGTCTTAAGGAACTATATTGAGCCATTACATCACTTCCTGTTTCACTAGGGTATAAAAATGAGGTAACACACATGCAATATCCCTTTGTTATCCAACACCATGAAGAAAAGAAAAGAACTGACAGTTCAAATGAGACAGATGGTCGTAGATAGTAGTAGTTAGTCTTAGTCGTTCATAAATCTGGTAATGGCTACAAGAAGATCCACAAACGATTGGATATACCACTGAGCATTGTCAGGGCATTTATTTTAAAAAATGCAAAAGTTATGGAACAGTTGAAAACCTCACGGGTAGAGGACCAAATCCATTTTGCCCCCCAGGAAAGGGAGGAGGATGGTGAGAGAAGCCAAAATCTCCAAGAATCACTTTGAAAGATTTGGTAAAATCACTGCCATATTTAAACCTACAGTGTAGGTGTTGTGATAATTGTGTTGTTTGCTCTATAACCTGTTAGTTCATATCCCTTGGCACCTTGATATACAGTGTATTCGGAAGTATTCAGACCCTGTGACTATTTCCACATTTTGTTATGTTACTTTCTAAAATGTATTCAATAGTTTTTTCCCCTCATCAATTGTCACACAATACCCCAAAACGACAAAGCAAAAACAGTTTTTTTGACATTTTTTGTAAATGTATAAAAAAAAGAAAAAAAGAAATATCACATTTACTTAAGTATTCAGACCGTTTACTCACTACTTTGTTTTAAAGCACTTTTGGCAGCGATTACAGCCTTGAGTCTTCTTGGGTATGAGGCTACACACTTGGCACACCTGTATTTGGGGAGTTTCAGCCATTCTTCTCTGCAGATCTCAAGCTCTGTAAGGTTGGATGGGGAGCATCGCTGCACAGCTATTTTCAGGGCTCTCCAGAGATGTTCGATCATGGTCTGGGCCACTCAAGGACATTCAGACTTGTCCCGAAGCCACTCAAGCGTTATCTTGGCTGTGCGCTTAGGGTTGTTGTCCTGTTGGAAGGTGAACCTTCGCCGCAGTCTGAGGTCCTGAGCGCTCTAGAGCAGGTTTTCATCAAGGATCTCTCTGTACTTTGCTCCATTCATCTTTCCTCGATCCTGACTAGTCTCCCAGTCCCTCCCACTGATAAACATCCCCACAGCATGATGCTGCCACCACCATGCTTCACCATAGGGATGGTGCCAGGTTTCCTCCAGATGTGACTCTTGGCATTCAGGCCAGAGAATCATCAGACCAGAGAATCAGGTTTTTCATGGTCTGAGAGTCTTTAGGTACCCTTTGACAAACTCCAAGCGGACTGTCATGTGCCTTTTACTGAGAATTGGCTTTTGTCTGCCCACTCTACCATAAAGGCCTGATTGGTGGAGTGCTGCAGAGATGGTTGTCCTTCTGGAAGGTTCTCTCATCTCCACAGAAAAAGACTGGTGTTCTGTCAGAGTGACCATCGGGTTCTTGTTCACCTCCTTGACCAATGCCCTTTTCCCTGATTGCTTAGTTTGGCCTTGTGGCCAGCTCTAGGAAGAGTCTTGTTGGTTCAAAACTTCTTCCATTTAAGAATGATGGAGGCCACTGTGTTCATGGGGACCTTCAATGCTGCATAAATTTTTCGGTACCCTTCCCCAGATCTGTGCCTCGACACAATCCTGCCTTGGAGCTCTACGACCAATTCCTTCGACCTCATGGCTTGGTTTTTGCTCTGACATGCAATGTCAACTGTGGGATCTTATCAAGACAGGTGTGTGCCTTTCCAAGTCTTGTCCAATCAATTTAATTTACCACAGGTGGACTCCAATCAAGTTTTAGAAACATTTCAAGGATGATCAATGGAAACAGGATAAATCTGAGCTCAATTTTGAGTCTAATAGCAAAAGGGTCTGAATACTTATGTAAATATATATATATACAGTGGGGAGAACAAGTATTTGATACACTGCCGATTTTTCAGGTTTTCCTACTTCCAAAGCATGTAGAGGTCTGTAATTTTTATCATAGGTACACTTCAACTGTGAGAGACGGAATCTAAAACAAAAATCCAGAAAATCACATTGTATGATTTTTAAATAATTAATTTGCATTTTATTGCATGACATAAGTATTTGATCACCTACCAACCAGTAAGAATTCCGGCTCTCACAGACCTGTTAGTTTTTCTTTAAGAAGCCCTCCTGTTCTCCACTCATTACCTGTATTAACTGCACCTGTTTGAACTCGTTACCTGTATAAAAGACACCTGTCCACACACAATCAAACAGATTCCAACCTCTCCACAATGGCCAAGACCAGAGAGCTGTGTAAGGACATCAGGGATAAAATTGTAGACCTGCACAAGGCTGGGATGGGCTACAGGACAATAGGCAAGCAGCTTGGTGAGAAGGAAACAACTGTTGGCGCAATTATTAGAAAATGGAAGAAGTTCAAGATGACGGTCAATCACCCTCGGTCTGGGGCTCCATGCAAGATTTCACCTCGTGGGGCATCAATGATCATGAGGAAGGTGAGGGATCAGCCCAGAACTACACGGCAGGACCTGGTCAATGACCTGAAGAGAGCTGGGACCACAGTCTCAAAGAAAACCATTAGTAACACACTACGCCGTCATGGATTAAAATCCTGCAGCGCACGCAAGGTCCCCCTGCTTAAGCCAGTGCATGTCCAGGCCTGTCTGAAGTTTGCCAATGACCATCTGGATGATCCAGAGGAGGAATGGGAGAAGGTCATGTGGTCTGATGAGACAAAAATAGAGCTTTTTGGTCTAACTCCACTCGCCGTGTTTGGAGGAAGAAGAAGTATGAGTACAACCCCAAGAACACCATCCCAACCGTGAAGCATGGAGGTGGAAACATCATTCTTTGGGGATGCTTTTCTGCAAAGGGGACAGGACGACTGCACCGTATTGAGGGGAGGATGGATGGGGCCATGTATCGCGAGATCTTGGCCAACAACCTCCTTCCCTCAGTAAGAGCATTGAAGATGGGTCGTGGCTGGGTCTTCCAGCATGACAACGACACGAAGCACACAGCCATGGCAACTAAGGAGGTGCTCCGTAAGAAGCATCTCAAGGTCCTGGAGTGGCCTAGCCAGTCTCCAGACCTGAACCCAATAGAAAATCTTTGGAGGGAGCTGAAAGTCCGTATTGCCCAGCGACAGCCCCGAAACCTGAAGGATCTGGAGAAGATCTGTAGGGAGGAGTGGGCCAAAATCCCTGCTGCAGTGTGTGCAAACCTAGTCAAGAACTACAGGAAACGTATGATCTCTGTAATTGCAAACAAAGGTTTCTGTACCAAATATTAAGTTCTGCTTTTCTGATGTATCAAATACTTATGTCATGCAATAAAATGCTAATTAATTACTTAAAAATCATACAATGTGATTTTCTGGATTTTTGTTTTAGATTCCGTCTCTCATAGTTGAAGTGTACCTATGATAAAAATTACAGACCTCTACATGCTTTGTAAGTAGGAAAACCTGCAAAATCGGCAGTGTATCAAATACTTGTTCTCCCCACTGTATATATTTTTTTATACATTTGCAAAAATGTCAAAAAAACAGTTTTCACTTTGTATTTCTGGGGTACTGTGTAGATAAGGGGGAACAAATATTTTATACAATTTCTAATAAGGCTGTAACGTAACAAAATGTGGGAAAAGTCAAGGGGTCTGAATACTTTCCGAATGCACTGTATAGGCCTAAGCCCGAGACAATAAGAACACACAGTGGCAGAATAAATTCAACCACACCTTTGTTTCATCACAAAACCTTAGAGCAACATATGTCCGGTGAAGTCCACAAAACAAACAGTTACATGGTCAAGCAAGTTAATGTTTCCGACATTTTCGGACTACTAAACAATTATTGATTTAGAACCACGAAGAGTTACAGCAAGTCACAAAGAAAACAGGAGCTTCCCCACTATTCCAGCACCATTTCAACTTCATCAAATCACCTCTGCTTGTGTGTGTGTGTGTGTGTGTGTGTGTGTGTGTGTGTGTGTGTGTGTGTGTGTGTGTGTGTGTGTGTGTGTGTGTGTGTGTGTGTGTGTGTGTGTGTGTGTGTGTGTGTGTGTGTGTGTGTGTGTGTGTGTGTGTGTGTGTGTGTGTGTGTGTGTGTGTGTGTGTGTGTGTGTGTGTGTGTGTGTGTGTGTGTGTGCAAGTAGATTCACCCAGAAACCTGCCGGACCATACACAGTTAGTTTAGCTCAATGCTGATTGGCTATTATTTTTTTTTTTTTAAATATCAAGGGAAACCAAATACTCGCTGGCTTCCCTTGCATTTAATGCTATGTGCGACAACAATTTCATACTGTTTTTGACCAGACAGCATCAGATACATGGGTTACACATACTGAGACAGAGTTTTGCTGTTTATCCTTGCTTGGATGCTTTCTTCGGTGAGATACATTGCGAATTGAAGGACAATTCTGGGGAAGTTTTGGGGAAGCCTGGCTTCCCTTGGCATCCATGAATACATACCACAGTTGCCTTTATGACCTACCGAAATAGAATGGTCAGTCTGGCCTCTCTGTTCCATCCATTGTCAGCTGATTCGCTCTAAATCTCCCCGAAATTCCTATTTTATTCCAGCCAGTGTGGAGGAAAAGGGAGAGAGGGAGGAAGAGAAAACGTGGCTGGTTGGAAGTCAGCCTTGACACTGTGGGACTCTCAAACAGATGCTGAAGGCCTCCAGTGATGTGTTAATGATTCACCACAGCCTGGCGCGGTTTGTTCAAGGAAACACACTAATCAATGGTGCTTTTTATAAACCGACGTGGTACGACAGCGCAATCTAACAGATAAGTCCTGTCTCTAGCCTCAATGCCAAACTTCACTCCCCCCAAAAAGCAACAAGAATAAAATGTCGATTTTACTGTGATGATAAGGATTTAAGTGAACATTTATCAACATCTAATGACGACTGTCAACCTACGTGTCTTTATTTACATTGTCAATACTTTTGCAATATATATTTTGGGGTACTCATAGTTTTTATGTAGCTGTTCATGACATTTATAACTCAAAAGGCATTGTACAAAGTCATTTATAATTAAAAAAGCTATTGTACAAAGTAATTTATAAATCAAAAAGGCATTGTACAAAGTAATTTATAATTCAAAAAGGTATTGTACAAAGTAATTTATAAATCAAAAAGGCATTGTACAAAGTAATTTATAATTCAAAAAGGTATTGTTCAAAGTAATTTATAATTCAAAAAGGTATTGTACAAAGTAATTTATAATTCAAAAAGGCATTGTACAAAGTAATTTATAATTCAAAAAGGCATTGTACAAAGTAATTTATAATTCAAAAAGGTATTGCTCAAAGTAATTTATAATTCAAAAAGGTATTGTACAAAGTAATTTATAACTCAAAAAGTCATTGTACAAAGTAATTTATAACTCAAAAAGGCATTGTACAAAGTAATTTATAATTCAAAAAGGTATTGTTCAAAGTAATTTATAATTCAGAAAGGCATTGTACAAAGTAATTTATAATTCAAAAAGGCATTGTACAAAGTAATTTATAATTCAAAAAGGTATTGTTCAAAGTAATTTATAATTCAAAAAGGTATTGTACAAAGTAATTTATAACTCAAAAAGTCATTGTACAAAGTAATTTATAATTCAAAAAGGTATTGTTCAAATTAATTTATAACTCAAAAAGGCATTGTACAAAGTAATTTATAATTCAAAAAGGCATTGTACAAAGTAATTTATAATTCAAAAAGGCATTGTACAAAGTAATTTATAACTCAAAAAGGTATTGTTCAAAGTCATTTAAAACTCAAAAAGGTATTGTACAAAGTAATTTATAACTCAAAAAGGTATTGTTCAAAAGTCCTAAACAGTTTAAGAGCAATAGACCAACAATAGACCATTCAGAACAAGGTTTGGAAAGAGAGAGATTGCTGTTTACAGGTGGCTCCTCATCGCATTAGTTCCTGCAGAGCATTATAATCCACCAGAAGGGACAAACTTCAAAGGCAAAGAGAGATATTGCAGGAGCTCGGGGCTGATGTACCGTAAAGCAAGTTGAAGGAGCATGGGGTTCGGAAAAGTGTATTCTACTCTCCCGAAAGTTTAATCAACACATTTTCACACCGTTAGACTTTCCCTACATACAAATACACACACACACACACACACACACACACACACACACACACACACACACACACACACACACACACACACACACACACACACACACACACACACACACACACACACACACACACACACACACACACACACACACACACACACACACAGAGAGAGAGAGCGAGAACATGCAGTACAATATATTCTCCTTAATAATGTAATGATGAGCAAATCAACTGTTAACTGTAATTTGACTTAGGCCTATTGGGGTTTGGGTGGTTGCCCACCTCAACCTCTTCTTCAAACTACTAATACTTTGTTAAATGAACTCATCGTCACAATTTACTGTATTACAGCCTCACATGCCTTATCCCAGTCCTGCATGCATTGGGTGTCAGAGAATGGGGACAGTGGTATACTGAGTATCGATGGTTCCATAAGGGTGGTGACAGCACCCAAGACTCCTTCACCCTACCACCCTCCAGAGAGAGCTGTGGTGACAGCATTCACTGGGGGTGCTTTGCTGGTGACACTGTTGGTGATTTATTTAGAATTCAAGGCACACTTAACCAGCATGGCTACCACAGTATTCTGCAGCGATACGCCCTCTACCATCTGGTTTGACTTAGTGGGACTATCATTTGTTATTCAACAGGACAATGATTCAAAACACACCTTTAGGCTGTGTAAGGGCTATTTGACCAAGAAGGGGAGTGATACAGTGCTGCATCAGATGACCTGGCCTCCACCAAATTTGAGATGGTTTGGGATGAGTTGGACCGCAGAGTGAAGGAAAAGCAGCCAACAAGTGCTCAGCATATTTTGGAACTCCTTCAAGACAGTTGTAAAAGCATTCCAGGTGAAGCTGGTTGAGAGAATGTCAAGTGTTCAACGCTGTCATCAAGGCTAAGGGTGGCTATTTGAAGAATCTCAAATATAAAATATATTTTGATTTGTGTTGACCCCAAGAGCAGACTCATGCAAGGAGACGGGGATGAAGTAACCAAGGTATTTATTGGAACACAGGGGGAAGGTGGAGTGCAGGTCAGGGGGAGCTTGGGCTGGTTGCTGGAGACCAGGTGAAGAGGCTGTTGCTGGAGACCAGGGGGGTTGAGAGAGTAAGCAGGTCCGGGGAGAAATCCAAGGAAGTAGTGGAGTGGGGAATCCAGGACAGAGCAGCAGGATGACGAGACATGAGACAGGAGACAGTGACCAAGGTCGGAGCGGGTAGAACTGTAGCGGTGAGGAAAACAGTGTTAGGCAGGGAAACAAGCAGAGCAGGGTAACAGGATCGGAGTAGTAACAAATAGCTGGAAGCATAACTGACTGAGCAGAGTTACGATCTGGCAGTGTGGAAGTGGCAGGACTGAGTATTTGTAGATGTCTTGATTATGGAACAGGTTGCAGCTGGTGGGGATCTGCTCAGACTCCAGCACACCTGTCTCCGCCCACACAAACACACACACACACACACACACACACACACACACACACACACACACACACACACACACACACACACACACACACACACACACACACACACACACACACACACACACACACACACACACACACACACACACAGGGAGAGAGAGAGGGAAAGAGCACTGGGGAGGCGGCAGGTCAAAGAGACACAGAATTACCAATAGAGGGCGTTGCAGAAGCAGATGTGACAATTTGTTTATAACTTTTTAGGTTACTACATGATTGCATATGTGTTATTTCATAGTTTTGATGTCTTCACTATTATTATACAATGTATAAAATAGTAAAAATGAACAAAAACCCTTGAATGAGTAGGTGTGTCCAAACTTTTAACTGGTACTGTACATGAGTCATTCTACAGAAGCGGTGCAAATTCAGGGTAAAAAAAAAATTGTATCCTATTTTTCCAAAACTTTCGGCATATCGGTTAGAAATACTACTCAAACACTTTGTTTATATTTAAATGTGAAATATTTACATGCATTGCTTACCACCCTACTATCAATCAAATGTACTTAGAAAGCCCTTCTTACATCAGCTGATGTCACCCAGCCTAAAAACCCCAAACAGCAAGCAATGGAGACGTAGAAGCACGGTGGCTAGGAAAAACTCCCTAGAAAGGCAGGAACCTAGGAAGAAACCTAAAGAGGAACCAGGCTCTGAGGGGTGGCCAGTCCTCTTCTGGCTGTGCCGGGCGGAGATTATAACAGTACATGGCCAAGATGTTCAAATGTTCATAGATGACCAGCAGGGTCAAATAATAATAATCACAGTGGTTGTAGAGGGTGCAACAGGTCACCACCTCAGGAGTACATGTCAGTTGGCTTTTCATAGCCGATCATTCAGAGTTAGACAGCAGGTGCGGTAGAGAGAGTGAGAGTCGAAAACAGCAGGTCCGGGACAAGGTAGCACGTCCGGTGAACAGGTCAGGGTTCCATAGCTGCAGGCAGAACAGCGGAAACTGGAGCAGCAACACGACCAGGTGCATTACATGTTTCACTACTCAAACAGAATGAGAAAGCTACAATAAAGGGAGAACCATACACAGTAGATATCATTTTGATTAATTGTATATATTTTATTTATTAACGAAATAGTGAAAACAAGATTTTTTTACCTACTTTTCTAAACCTTTAAATGTAATTAAGAGAAACACACCACATATCTAAAAGTATGTGGACAGCTGCTCGTCGGACATCTTATTCCAAAATCATGGGCATTAATACGGAGTCCCCCCCTTTGCTGCTTTAACAGCCTCTGGGAAGGCTTTCCACTAGATGTTGGAACATTGCCACGGGGACTTGCTTCCATTCAGCCACAAGAGCATTAGTGAGGTCGGGCACTGATGTTGGGTAATTAGGCCTGGCTCACAGTTGGCGTTCCAAATATTCCAAAAGGTGTTCAATGGGGTTGAGGTTAGGGCTCCGTGCAGGCTAGTCAAGTTCTTCCACACCGTTCCCGACAAACCATTTCTATATGGACCTCACTTTGTGCACGGGGGCATTGTCATGCTGAAACGGGAAAGGCCCTTCCCCAAACTGTTGCAACAAACTTGGAAGCACAGAATCGTCTAGAATGTCATTCTATGCTGTAGCTTGGAACCTAAAACCGTCACAAACTTTTAGAGATGCACAACTGAGAGCATCCTGTCGGGCTGTATCACTGCCTGGTATGGCAACTGCACCGCCCGCAACCGCAAGGCTCTCCAGAGGGTGGGGCAGTCTGCCCAACGCATTACCGGGGGCAAACTACCCGCCCTCCAGGACACCTACACCACCCGATGATACAGGAAGGCCAAAAAGATCATCAAGGATATCAACCACCTGAGCCACTGCCTGTTCACCCCGTTATCATCCAGAAGGCGAGGTCAGTACAGGTGTATCAAAGCTGGGACCGAGAGAGGCTGCTGCCTATAGACATAGACTAGAAATCACTTGCCACTTTAAATAAAGGAACGCTAGTCACTTTGATAGTGTTTACATATCTTGCATTACTCATCTCATATGTATATACTGTATTCTATAGTATTCCACTGTATCTTAGTCCGTGCCACTCTGACATCGCTCGTCCATATATGTATATATTCTTAATTCCATTCCTTACTTAGATTTGTATATTTTGGGTATAAGTTGTTAGATATTACTTGTTAGATATCACTGCACTGTCGGAGCTAGCACAAGCATTTCACTACACCCGCGATAACATCTTCTAAACACGTGTATGTGACCAAATTAAATTTGATTTGATTTAGCATTAAGATTTCCCTTCAGTGGAACTAAGGGACCTAGCCCGAACCATGCAAAATATCCCCAGACCATAATTCTTCCTCCACCAAACTTTGCAGTTGGCACTATGCATTCGGGCAGGTAGCGTTCTCCTGGCATCAGCCAAACACAGATTCGTCCGTCGGACTGCCAGTTGGTGAAGCGTGATTCTTCACTCCAGAGAATCGTTTCCACTGCTCCAGAGTCCAATCGCAGCGTGCTTTACACCACTCCAGCCAACACTTGGCATTGCGCAAGGTGAACTTCTGTGTGGCTGCTCGACCATGGAAAGCCTTTTCATGAAGCTCCAAACAAACAGTTCTTGTGCTGAAGTTGCTTCTATTGGCAGTTTGGAACTCGGGAATAAGTGTTGAAACCAAGGACAGATGATTTTTACGCCCTGATGCGCTTCAGCTGTCCTGCTCTGTGAGCTTGTGTGGCCTACCACTTCTTGGCTGAGCCGTTGTTGCTCCTAGACGTTTCCACTCCACAATAACAGCACTCACAGTTGACCTAGGCAGCCCTAGCATAGCAGAAATTTGATTAACTGACTTGTTGGAAAGGTGGCATCCTGTGACGGTACCACATTAAAAGTTACTGAGCTCTTCAGTAATGGCCATTCTACTGCCAAGGTTTGTCTACGGAGATTGCATGGTTGTGTGCTTGATTTTATACAGCTGTCAGCAACGAGTGTGGCTGAAATAGACAAATCCACTAATTTGAAGAGGTGTCCACATACTTTTGTATATATAGTGTATCATGACATGAACATAAAAGGTAGATAAACTATTAAAAGGAACTCCTCAGTGAGGAGAAGATAATCTAGGACATTTACACTCTTTGGAAGCGTGCCCAAAACCATAATGTTTTGGAATGAATGATAAACAACATAAGCTGCCACAGTCTCTCTCTCTATCAGGTTTCAGGTAAGACACGAGTGCAGACTGTGTTGAAGTAATAATGTTTATTGTAACAACAGGGGAAGGCAAATGACAGGTCAAGGCAGGCAGGGGTCGATAATCCAGAGTAGTGGGACCAAGGTACCGGACGGCAGGCAGGTTCAGGGTCCGAACAGGCAAGGGTCAAAACCAGGAGGACAAGGAAAAAGAGAGACTGGGGGGGAAAAAAGCAGGTGCTGAGATAAAACTCTGTTTGACTTGAACAAACAAGACGAACTGGCACAGACAGACAGAAAACACAGGTATAAATACCCAGGGGATAAGTGAGGAAGATGGGCGACACCTGGAGGGGGGTGGAGACAAGCACAAGGACAGGTGAAACAGATCAGGGCGTGACACTTTCTCTCTCTCTCCAGTATTAATGATATCAATCATGACTCGTGCCTTCCCCTAGCTAACTATTCCCTCCAGAATGCTAAAGCAAACCATGTCGTAAGAGGAAACAGATTCGAGAGGTTTTGGATAAGAGGGTGGGTCTTGATTCCTCTTTTTCTGGCATTACATAAAAAATGAGCAACCAGTTAATAGTTATTTTTTGTGTGTGGAAAGCGTGTGAAATGTCTGTTTCAGTGACAGAGTGCAGCTGGTGCATTGCGCTCCCGCTGTCGAGAGAGAGAGAGAGAGCGTTCGCTCATCTACATGTATATATCCTGGAACCAGCGCTACGATTCTCCCACTTTAGTTTTGTTTTTCTAAGTGGAAGGAAGCGATAAGAGCATTTTCTGTCATGCCTCACAGCCTCCCCCCCCCCCCCTCTCCCCGAGGCACAGAGCTAAAGCAATCCAAGCAACTCTGTTTATGGAGTGCATTAGAGTGCCTCCTTACACATCATTGTATTTGATAGGTTTCAACCTGCTTCGTTGGCTTTTTAGTCAGCTTTGCATTGATTAATCTTTTCTGGACTGTAGGGTACAGCCTTTTTTTAATTCAATCAGAGCCCATAGTGACTTAACCAGTTCAATTACAGGCTTAACACTCACTGTAAGTGTCCGTGGCAGTCACATTTGGCAGATGGATTCAGGTTACCAAGACAACCTGGTGCTGCCAGCTGAGGAAGTCAGCAGCTCTACAGGTGTATGGATTTAGCCTACATTCCTTTCAGATAGACACTTTTATTGTATACATTACACTATTTGAGCATTTTTGCTGGAAATATTTTTGCCCCCCCCCAGACATGAATGCTCTGGTCCCACCACCCATGCTGGGGAAAAACACAGAGGCTGCTCCCAGATAAAAGGTTCCATGTGAATGTTTCAGACCTGACCTTGTCTAGTCTACGTCTGATGTGACGACTCCACTCAAATGGAAATCAGTTGCCTTTTTTGGGGGGGGGGGGGGGGGGTTCGGCATTTTTCGATGACATTAGCGACAAGCTCACACTAATGCCCGGGGAGTAATCATCTCAGATCACGAAGCGATGGTCTGCGAAACTGACAAAAAAACATTCCTGACCAAGAAGAGTAGAGAAGAGTAGAGTGAGGAAGGATGGTGGTGGAGGCAAGTACCAAGGGTAGCCCAACTCCCATCATAAATTAATCAAGTGAAAAGCCTGCTCTTTGATATGTGTTTACTTTCCTCTGTACGGAGCAGGAAGAGACCTGGGCATAGTGATCACTCCCTCCCCTCCGTCTCCCTCACCACTCCTCCCCTGTGTCAATATAATTAATTCCTCTGATTTTCTGCCTCCTCCAGCAAATTAAATTTAAAACACGCCTATCCTATCTGTTGATGCCAGCTGAGCTACGTACACAGCGTCCATTTCCACAAGTTAATTTTTAATCATTGGAACAATGGCGGTAGCATTTCAAGTAAGCCATGTCATAGGTTGTTAGGGAATGGCAGTAAGCCATGTCATAGGTTGTTAGGGAATGGCAGTAAGCCATGTCATAGGTTGTTAGGGAATGGCAGTAAGCCATGTCATAGGTTGTTAGGGAATGGCAGTAAGCCATGTCATAGGTTGTTAGGGAATGGCAGTAAGCCATGTCATAGGTTGTTAGGGAATGGCAGTAAGCCATGTCATAGGTTGTTAGGGAATGGCAGTAAGCCATGTCATAGGTTGTTAGGGAATGGCAGTAAGCCATGTCATAGGTTGTTAGGGAATGGCAGTCTCACACGTTTATAAGAAAGTTTTGCCGTTGTGTTTCCGTTGTAAATTGTCTTCTGTTCAGCTAAATTATCCACTAATAGCACAAAATGGTACTTGGATTAAGCGATAGGAAAAAGGATTATACAAAGTAGACACAATTCTAGCATTATGGTAATGAACCTCCATGGAAATATGAGGAGCTGTGAAAAGTCCAGTCAAGATGCATGCTAACAACATCAGGCCATAGATGATAATACTGTACCGTCGCAGCCCCTTGATTGGGTTACTGTAGGGCAGGCTGTACCGTAGCAGCCCCTTGATTGGGTTACTGTAGGGCAGGCTGTACCGTAGCAGCCCCTTGATTGGGTTACTGTAGGGCAGGCTGTACCGTAGCAGCCCCTTGATTGGGTTACTGTAGGGCAGGCTGTACCGTAGAAGCCCCTTGATTGGGTTACTGTAGGGCAGGCTGTACCATAGCAGCCCCTTGATTGGGTTACTGTAGGGCAGGCTGTACCGTAGCAGCCCCTTGATTGGGTTACTGTAGGGCAGGCTGTACAGAATTCTAGTTCTGGCCCATTCTAGGCTACTTCATTATAGCCAGATCATTATAGGAGTGTGAGAAAGGTCTGTGTCCTGTGGGACAGCAGTCAGCTAGCTGTCAGCGCGGTGGCTAGCTCAGTTCGTCCATGTCCCTGTTCCACAGTGTCACATTCCTCCATGCCAGGGAAAGGTACAGCCTCCCTCGGTCCACCAGGAGAGCCACTCTATCCAGAGGGAAAGAGTGACACAGCCTGCCCAGCGGTGCCACAAGTTCTGTCACAGCATGCCATATCACAGCATGGATCCCACAGGCCCACAGCCCCCCCCCCCCCCCCCCCATGGATCCCACAGCCCCCCCACACACACACGAGAGTGATCGTCAGTGTCACATCGCAGGAGAAATGCATCCGTTGAAATACAGTTTTCATGCATAAACTACTTGACCGTTACAGACACAGAAAACACTCCAAATGCTGTTGATAGGTTTATATGAATTCAGGGATTGTTTTTTAAACATTTCCAGGGACAGCCCAGCATGAAATAAAAGTGTTTTGGGGTAAAGGTGTAAGCTGTGGAACCGCTTACAAGAAGTTAAAATGAAGTTAATCTGATAGCTCGTAGACCACGATTTTGTAGCCCGTAAACAGCACATGATATTTTGACATCAGATATGGATTGTAAAGCGGGTGCAGACAGCGTGACATTCATCACTTGAGAGATTGATGCACCAGAAGTAGCGGGGGTAATCAGTCAGTCGGAGTTCCCGTCAGTCGCATCAGTCATGTTGAGCGTGATGGGCTGCTGCTTGCTATGTAGAGGCAACTAAGAATACACATACAGGAGAGTGTGGGAAATGAAATGACTGTTCCAATGTAATGTCATGTCAGCTCGTTCCCCTCCTGTCCATCATCTCCTCTCCCTGTAGTTGAAGGCCCATCATCAGATGGCCGTAGGGCGGTTTTGGCAAAAACCTGATGTGCTGGTAGATCTTTATCCCAGTAGACTCGTTTAAATATTTTTCTTATGTTTGCATTATTTGGCAAATAATGGTGGCCTTGAGGAAAAAAATGGGCCAATGTGTTTAAAATGGCCGGACCGATTTCTGAACCCAGTCTGTCCCTGTCCACCAGTCTGTCCCTGTCCATCAGTCTGTCCGTTTCCACCAGTCTTGTCCCTGTCCATCACACAGTAAGAAAGTAATGGAGATAAGAGCAGAGATGAGTAATGACTCCACTGAAAGTGTTCTTGGCCCTGAGGAGCTGAGATGAGTAATGACCCAACTGAAAGTGATCTGAGTCCTGAGAAACGGAGATGTTTCCATTGGCCCAGATGGTCCTCTGATGGTCCTCTGCTCCCTGTTAGCCAGGCTCTGCATGCTTCCTCCCAGTCTGAATATCATATCACTGGGTTATAATATCTCCATCCCTGCCACACTCACGTACTGCACAGTAGGTGATGTGTTCTAAGGGTTTTTAGTCGACAGATGTGTTCCCCCCCCCAAAAAATTATATCCCAACGAAATGGAATAACCTACATTATGGATGAAATATGCGAGAGGGTCATCCAACCAATCAACTGTCAACTGCATATTGTGTATGTATGCTTGCTGTGATACAGCTTGCAGTTATTAATTTACTGTCAAAATGTTATTGAATGTATAGCTTACCAATGGAAGTGGGGTGTT
>NC_092090.1:93642586-93677586 GCF_045679555.1 Salvelinus alpinus
CTAGTGAAAGTCCAGTGACAGTCCAGTGACAGTCCGGTGACAGTCTAGTGACAGTCCAGTGACAGTCCAGTGACAGTCTAGTGACAGTCTAGTGACAGTCTAGTGACAGTCCAGTGACAGTCCAGTGACAGTCCAGTGAAATTAAAATGAAAATAAATAGTGAACACACGAGATGGTTTATATTGAGTTGGTAAAATTAGCTATTTTGGGTAATACCTCATTTTTAAGATAGTATCCACATATGTAGAGCTATGCATTTGAGTGCCTACCCAGGAAATATACTTATTTATTTTTAAACTTGGAAACAAAAAAAATAACACTTTTAAACAAAAATGAAACACTTTGAATCTTTGGGCATTCACTTGAGTTGAACCCCAAAAAAGTAATACGCTAACAGGAATGTTGGAACAGATGCTTCCAGAAAAGGGAATGTTCCTTCTCTAATACTACGCATTTGGGGGTCTAATACGTTGTGTTGGGGGAATTCTATTTTAATGACCCTAAGAGCATGACACACCCCTTCCCTTCCCCTCCTCTCCTCCTCTTCTCCCCTTCCTCCCTCCGCTCTGCCCCTAGGACACAATTATTCCTACCTTCTGCTTCAGAGTGGGATCACATGTCTGCTCCTAAGTGCAGTGACAGTGTAAATGAAACTCAAGGGATCAATGTTTACAGTGTATACCGAAAACATGACCTCACCTATCCAAGCAGCAACACTGTGCTTTCATAGTACAGAAAGGTGCAAAACAACGAGGAGCAGTGGACATGGAATTGCAGACAAACTACTGGCCAAGGAGGAGGGAAATGTCCCTCTGAAGTAAGAGGAAGGATCTTAAAGGGGGGTGAAGCTGGCCTTGGGGAATTTTCATTACTTTGGGATTTTTTTTTTTTTTTTTTACACAACGTGACGTATGGAGAGTTTGATTGGACCTTCTATGCAGTTTAAAAGTAGGTCACATGAATAGACAGTGTTGAATGTTTTTCTGTCCACCTCAGCAGGTGGAATTGCAGCATCATTATGTGGCTTTTTGTCATTTTGTCATTCTCTCTCTGGAAGAGACCACTGAGGGTAGGCCTATTGGTAATTGCTGTGGCGTTACAACATAGAGTTTCACAGGCTGTGTCCTAAATGGCTCTATTTCCTGTTAAATGCACTACTTTTGACCAGGGCCCACAGGGCCCATATGGCTCTGGTCATTAGTAGTGCACTATATAGAGAATGGGGTGCCATTTGACACAGGCAGGGACTCAAACTGTGACCAAAAAAATCGAATTATCCTTTCCAACAATGTATTCTACAGCAGAGAAAACAACACATCACCCTGCTGTCAATTTATCCCTAAAATTATGTTCTGGACAGTTTTTTCCTTAGTTTTATGAAACATTATGAACACTTGTTTTCTGAATTCAGGCATAATCACATTCACCATGGTATATCAATATACCAAGGGTTTGGTGTCGGCATGAACATTGGAGCAGCATAACATCACAGCTTTGGTTTATTTGAACTATAGACAAATAGCAGAACAATAGATGTGCCACAATGTTGTTGAATAGCTGTAAACACACAACATGAGGAGAAGTGAGTTTTAGACCACCCATGTTTCAGAATAGCCTATTCCGCATGATTTACATGGTGACATAATGAGTGATCTAGCATTCCCAAATTTGAAAAATTGTACCCATATTATGGAGACTTGAATTGTATGTTTTATATTTGGGAAGTATTCCTTATCATGTCAGTATTCCTAATCATGTAAAATAGCTTAAACATGGCTTGTTGTGAGACTTGACAAACAGAGGATTAGATTATGTTAGCTGCTCTCTGAGGATTAGGGTATGTTAGCTGTTCTCTGAGGATTAGGGTATGTTAGCTGCTCTCTGAGGATTAGGGTATGTTAGCTGCTCTCTGAGGATTAGGGTATGTTAGCTGCTCTCTGAGGATTAGGGTATGTTAGCTGCTCTCTGAGGATTAGGGTATGTTAGCTGCTCTCTGAGGATTAGGGTATGTTAGCTGCTCTCTGAGGATTAGGGTTTGTTAGCTGCTCTCTGAGGATTAGGGTATGTTAGCTGTTCTCTGAGGATTAGGGTATGTTAGCTGCTCTCTGAGGATTAGGGTATGTTAGCTGTTCTCTGAGGATTAGGGTATGTTAGCTGCTCTCTGATGATTAGGGTATGTTAGCTGTTCTCTGAGGATTAGGGTATGTTAGCTTCTCCCTGAGGATTAGGGTATGTTAGCTGTTCTCTGAGGATTAGGGTTTGTTAGCTGCTCTCTGAGGATTAGGGTATGTTAGCTGCTCTCTGAGGATTAGGGTATGTTAGCTGCTCTCTGAGGATTAGGGTATGTTAGCTTCTCCCTGAGGATTAAGGTATGTTAGCTGTTCTCTGAGGATTAGGGTATGTTAGCTGTTCTCTGAGGATTAGGGTATGTTAGCTGCTCTCTGAGGATTAGGGTATGTTAGCTGTTCTCTGAGGATTAGGGTATGTTAGCTGCTCTCTGAGGATTAGGGTATGTTAGCTGTTCTCTGATGATTAGGGTATGTTAGCTGCTCTCTGAGGATTAGGGTATGTTAGCTGTTCTCTGAGGATTAGGGTATGTTAGCTACTCTCTGAGGATTAGGGTATGTTAGCTGCTCTCCGAGGATTAGGGTATGTTAGCTGTTCTCTGAGGATTAGGGTATGTTAGCTGTTCTCTGAGGATTAGGGTATGTTAGCTGTTCTCTGAGGATTAGGGTATGTTAGCTGTTCTCTGAGGATTAGGGTATGTTAGCTGTTCTCTGAGGATTAGGGTATGTTAGCTGTTCTCTGAGGATCAGGGTATGTTAGCTGCTCTCTGAGGATTAGGGTATGTTAGCTGTTCTCTGAGGATTAGGGTATGTTAGCTGTTCTCTGAGGATTAGGGTATGTTAGCTGCTCTCTGAGGATTAGGGTATGTTAGCTGTTCTCTGAGGATTAGGGTATGTTAGCTGCTCTCTGAGGATTAGGGTATGTTAGCTGTTCTCTGAGGATTAGGGTATGTTAGCTGCTCTCTGAGGATTAGGGTATGTTAGCTGTTCTCTGAGGATTAGGGTATGTTAGCTACTCTCTGAGGATTAGGGTATGTTAGCTGCTCTCTGAGGATTAGGGTTTGTTAGCTGCTCTCTGAGGATTAGGGTATGTTAGCTGTTCTCTGAGGATTAGGGTATGTTAGCTGCTCTCTGATGATTAGGGTATGTTAGCTGTTCTCTGAGGATTAGGGTATGTTAGCTGCTCTCTGAGGATTATGGTATGTTAGCTGCTCTCTGAGGATTAGGGTATGTTAGCTGTTCTCTGAGGATTAGGGTATGTTAGCTGCTCTCTGAGGATTAGGGTATGTTAGTTGCTCCCAGCTGGCTGCACTTGCAGATCAGGCTCTTGGCCACGGGTGAACCATGCAGGTAGCCTCCCTCCCTGTAGATCCATGTCTGTCAGATATGGAGACCAACCCTAAAGAATTCTCTTATTATTTATTATTTATTTAACTTTTATTTAACTAGGCAAGTCAGTTCAGAACAAATTGTTATTTACAATGACGGCCTACCAAAAGGCAAAAGGCCTACTGCGGGGACGGGGGCTGGGATGTAAAAAGAGCGAGAGTCTACCAACACTTCATAAAGAGAGACCTAAGACATAACATAGCATGGCAGCAACACATGACAACACAGCATGGTAGCATCCCCACATGACAACAACTCTTTGTCTAAATACCTGTTATTACAGCGCTTGTACAAGCAAATGTCACATGTGATAGTATTTTTTTCTGGTGCGCTACATACATGCAGCTAACAATTGTATCAACGATCATTGCCAGATAAACCACATTAGATACAAATGTATTCTGAGCATTCAATAGAAACCCCAAAGCAGATCATGTGATTTATCTACAACCAGCCTTTTGTACCAGAGCAGAGTGCTGCATGTTTGAGTCAGGCAAGCCATTCTCTATTTTTCTGTCTCCTCACAACAAACTGTCTATTACTGTAGATTCGATCACAGCCAGACAGCTTTGATGGGAATGGGAATGTGTTTCCAATGGTGCACCCCATCATATGTATGCCAATTGAGCCAGAGTTGAACAGTGTGTCAGATTGATGTCTCAGAGCAGCTCGGGGACCAGGGGGAGTTACAGCCACCACTTAAATCACCATGGTTCAACTCCATTTATTTCCTACCAGTCAGTGGTTCAGGGTCTATGATCATGCTGGCGCTGTAACCCATAGAAAGAGGAATACATTCGACATGGCTCAGCATTGGCTGAGGCCACATATGGCCCAACTCACACCCATTTCACTGCAACACAAACTCATAAAACAGGCAAGTTGCCTCCTGTTTGGGAATAATCTAAGCCATTACACCAGACACAGAAAACAGATGTACACATTACAACAGATTTACGCCAAAGGATAAATGGTGTGTGGGTGTTTTTGTGTGTGTGTCAGAGAGAGAAGGAGAGGGGAAAGAGAGAGAGAGAGCGGGGAGAAAGAGGCAAGAGAGAGTGGGAAAAGGCAGGAATTCCCAAGGGAGCCAACATGTCACAGAACAGTGAACTCTAGTAGGAATATCATATTTCATGAAAAACTCTCCTGTTAAAGTTGCAATATGTAGAAACCGCTCCGTCATTTCCTGGTTGCTAAAATTCTAATAGTTTGCTTAATTTCATTTTATGTGACAAAACAAGCAATGTCTAATGTAGAGAATCATTGTAACATCTAAAGCGCTGTGAAATATATTTTCAATAACCCAAAGAGATGCCCAGCTGTTTGAACCTGGCGTACAAAACCAAAAGTTAAAGATGTAAACACTAAACCTAAGAACGGGAAGCAAAGAAATAGCGCACATAGACAGATCTACCACTTTTTTTTACTTTCTTTCAATGAGAATGACAGATTTATTGCTCACATTTCTATGTGAATTTGGTCGGGTTGCCCCCCAAAATTACACATTGCAGCTTTAACATCTTTAATAGCTGCTCTCAGAGGATTAGGGTATGTTAGCTGCTCCCTGAGGATTAGGGTATGTTACCTGCTCTCTGAGGATTATGGTATGTTAGCTGCTCCCTGAGGATTAGGGTATGTTACCTGCTCTCTGAGGATTAGGGTATGTTAGCTGCTCTCTGAGGATTAGGGTATGTTAGCTGCTCCCTGAGGATTAGGGTATGTTAGCTGCTCTCTGAGGATTAGGGTATGTTAGCTGCTCCCTGAGGATTAGGGTATGTTAGCTGCTCTCTGAGGATTAGGGTATGTTAGCTGCTCCCTGATGATTAGGGTATGTTAGCTGCTCCCTGAGGATTAGGGTATGTTAGCTGCTCCCTGAGGATTAGGGTATGTTAGCTGCTCTCAGAGGATTAGGGTATGTTAGCTGCTCTCTGAGGATTAGGGTATGTTAGCTGCTCTCAGAGGATTAGGGTATGTTAGCTGCTCCCTGAGGATTAAGGTATGTTAGCTGCTCTCTGAGGATTAGGGTATGTTAGCTGCTCTCAGAGGATTAGGGTATGTTAGCTGCTCCCTGAGGATTAGGGTATGTTAGCTGCTCCCTGAGGATTAGGGTATGTTAGCTGCTCCCTGATGATTAGGGTATGTTAGCTGCTCCCTGAGGATTAGGGTATGTTAGCTGCTCTCAGAGGATTAGGGTATGTTAGCTGCTCCCTGAGGATTAGGGTATGTTAGCTGCTCTCTGAGGATTAGGGTATGTTAGCTGCTCCCTGAGGATTAGGGTATGTTAGCTGCTCTCTGAGGATTAGGGTATGTTAGCTGTTCTCTGAGGATTAGGGTATAATAACTGCTCCCTGAGGATTATGGTATGTTAGCTGCTCCCTGAGGATTAGGGTATGTTAGCTGCTCTCAGAGGATTAGGGTATGTTAGCTGCTCTCAGAGGATAAGGGTATGTTGGCTGCTCTCTGAGGATTAGGGTATGTTAGCTGCTCTCAGAGGATAAGGGTATGTTAGCTGCTCCCTGAGGATTAGCGTATGTTAGCTGCTCCCTGAGGATTAGGGTATGTTAGCTGCTCTCTGAGGATTAGGGTATGTTCGCTGCTCTCTGAGGATTAGGAATATGTTAGCTGCTCTCTGAGGATTAGGAATATGTTAGCTGCTCTCTGAGGGTTAGGGTATGTTAGCTGCTCCCAGCTGGCTGCACCCTCAGATCAGGCCCTAGGCCACGTGTGAAGCATGCAGGTAGCCCCTCCCTCCCTGTAGATCCATGTCTATGACAATTTATTGCTCACATTTCTATGTCAATTTGGTCGGGTCGCCCCAAAAAATTATATATTGCAGCTTTAATAGCTGAATATTTAGCACTATAGAAATCCTGTAAAGCCTCTTTTCAATAGTGATTTTTCACAACTCACAAGCGAAAATCATATACTTTACCTGTTTGTGTGCGTGTGTGTGTGTGTTTGTGCATGTGTGGATGGGCTGGTCCATTTTTGCCCAGTGGGCCTGTTCAGCTTTTTCGGTTTTCTCCGCATAATTATCATTATCTGGCTAATTACTGTAAAACAATTGAAATGCCAGGGCTGATTTTTGCTCCTAGTCTGTGTGTGTGTGTCCCGTGTTGGGAATTACCTGTTTACCTCATTAATAGTTTTTGGCTAGAGGGGAACAATATGCAAACCAAGATGAAAAAAACAGTATCACAATATTTCCCTCTAAATTACCTCAGGAGAAAACTATTCCTCCTGACAGAAAAAGCAGAGAGAACGAAACAAGCCAATCACTTCAAGTAGTATGCAAATCTCCTGAAAACATTCTACATGAGCCATATTCAGCTTTTTTCAGGTTTCAAACTAGAATTATAAACTGGGTGGTTCTAGCCCTGAACGCTGATTGGCTGACAGCCGTGGTATATCTAAGCAATAAGGCACGAGGGGGTGTGGTATATGCCTTATTGCTTTTATAAACCGGTTGCCAACACAGTAAAGCAAGGAACTACAAATTGAAAGGATTAGGGTTTGCTTTAATAAATACGTTTTGAATACATTCCACCAGAAAAACTTTTAAAGTATTTTTGCTAGACTGGTTGCTATGCAACAACCACAGGCTAGCTAGCAAGCTTACCATACATGTATGAGCATAAGGAACCACTTCTGGACTAACACATGTCAATTACTTACTCATGTTGATCTGAATGTTGACATTTGTTGTGCACAAGCGGAAAAATAATTCTATGTTATCGTTTGTTGTTGGCTTGCCCATGTTGTTGTTTGTATCCTCCACACTGCTGGAAACTGGGGGAGCTGCTGCTGTGTTGTCAGAGAGAACAGTGCTCCACCGCTTCCAGATTTGGCCTTCAGTAACTTTGAAGAGAGAGGTTTCGAATCTTTGTCCTCTGACAGACAGTATTTATTGTATCTCTATTTCTTGTGCCTCTGTCATCCGACAGTTTCTGGATCATGGTGGTTCGGAGACAGTGGTTTGTGTTCAGTTTCTGGATCATGGTGGTTCGGAGGCAGTGGTTTGTGTTCAGTTTCTGGATCATGGTGGTTCGGAGACAGTGGTTTGTGTTCAGTTTCTGGATCATGGTGGTTCGGAGGCAGTGGTTTGTGTTCAGTTTCTGGATCATGGTGGTTCGGAGGCAGTGGTTTGTGTTCAGTTTCTGGATCATGGTGGTTCGGAGGCAGTGGTTTGTGTTCAGTTTCTGGATCATGGTGGTTCGGAGGCAGTGGTTTGTGTTCAGTTTCTGGATCATGGTGGTTCGGAGGCAGGGGTTTGTGTAAATCTGCGACGGGCCAGCTATTTGGCAGATCTTTGGCAGCATTGTTGCGAGGGTGTTCACTCCCATCGGCTCTTGTGTACCTGAAACACAAGACAAAATGACATTAGCTAATAGTTAGGTGTACATAGCTACCGGTTATATTGTATGGGAACATTAGAATGATTTAGCTAGCTAACAGTTACATACCATGCAGCCGTTCACTGGTGGGCAGCTTCATCGCGCCCCTCTTCCCTAAACTTTTTAATTACGCCGACAGACACATTGTTGTGAATTCGGTGTCCTTCTGTATACTCCATGCCAAACTGAGAGGTGGGTCGTTGATATGTTGGTTCAAACCAGCTGAGTCCAGTGTAGCTGCTAATCTCATCTTCTTTGACATTCATGTTTCTCACTGAACCATACAAGTTTCGTAAAATGAAGTCAGCTTCGTTTAGGTTGTATTCCCAAACTCACAATGTATCCCTTTTCTGCCCACCAGTTAGTGAAGCAGGTAAGTGCTCACTTTGTTTGTTTCACAATATTCTTTTCGTTTCGGTTTCTCTCAAGTTAATCAAAATGCTTATTTTGTACATCGACATGTCAAACTATTGTTGATGTAGCCATTTTATCGAGGTGAAAAGGCTCAATGATATAAAGGTGAAAGACTAAACGTTATGGTATATGGTCTCACATACACACGGCCAAATGCTGTTTTAGCCAATCAGTATCCAGTATCCTAACTACCCAGTTTATAACAGATCGTATACCACGGGTAAGACAAAACACATATTTTTACTGCTCTAATTCCGTTGGTAAACAGTTTATAATAGTAACAAGGTACTTCAGGGGTTTGTGATATATGGCCAATATACCACGGCTTATGGCTGTGTCCAGGCACTCCGCGTTGCGTCATGCTTAAGAACAGCCTTTAGCCGTGGTATATTGGCCATATATATTGGCCAATAAGCCCCCCCCCCCCCCCCCGGGCCTTATTGCTTAAATTGGCTATTTGTACAATGTTTTGAGAAGGATACCTTATGGATGCGACATCAGCTCCCCTACCCCAGAAATTAACCCACTATATCAGCTACCCTACCCCAGAAACTAACACACTATATCCTCTCTCCTACACCTGAAACTAACCCACACCAGTGCCTGATAACATTCCTGTTTACACAGCTCTAATCAATACAGGGGAGCTGTGCTGTACTATGTTTTCAGTCATGATAGTTTTATAGTGGTAGCCCTGATGGTTTCAGTCATGATAGTTTTACAGTGGTAGCCCTGATGGTTTCAGTCATGATAGTTTCACAATGGTAGCCCTGATGGTTTCATTCATGATAGTTTTACAGTGGTAGTCCTGATGTTTTCAGTCATGATAACGTTAGTGGCAACCCAGAGATAAGGCCTGCTCTTTCTCAGCTTATCTGCTCGTGAATAAAAGCAGATAAATGACCCAAGTGCAGGCTGCAGGAAGACCCATGGAAAGATAGAGAAGACACAAAATGTGCTGAAGACATAATGTTGAAGTCGGAAGTTTACAGACACTTAGGTTGGAGTCATTAAAACTTGTTTTTCAAGCACTGCACACATTTCTTGTTAACAAACTATAGTTTTGGCAAGTCAGTTAGGACATCTACTTTGTGCATGACACAAGCAATTTTCCCAACAATTGTTTACAGACAGATTATTTCACTTATAATTCACCGTATCACAATTCCAGGGGGTCAGAAGTTTACATACACTAAGTTGACTGTGCCTTTAGACAGCTTGGAAAATTCCAGAATTGTATGTCATGACTTTAGAAGCTTCTGATAGGGTACTTGACATCATTTGAGTCAATTTAAGGTGTACCTGTGGATGTATTTCAAGGTCTACCTTCAGACTTAGTGCCTCTTTGCTTAACATCATGGGAAAATCAAAGAAATCAGTCAAGACCTCAGAAAAAGAATTGCATACCTCCACAAGTCTGGTTCAGCCTGAAGGTACCACGTTCATCTGTACAAACAATAGTACGCAAGTATAAACACCATGGGACCACGCAGCTGTCATACCGCTCAGGAAGGAGACGCGTTCTGTCTCCTAGAGATGAACGTACTTTGGTGCAAAAAGTGCAAATCAATCCCAGAACAACAGCAAAGGACCTTGTGAAGATGCTGGAGAAAGCAGGTACAAAAGTATCTATATCCACAGTAAAACGAGTTCTATATCTACATAACCTGAAAGGCCGCTCAGCAAGGAATATGCCACTGCTCCAAAACCACCATAAAAAAGCCAGACTACGGTTTCCAACTGCACATGAGGAAAAAGATCGTACTTTTCGTACAAAATCGTACAAAAATAGAACTGTTTGTCCATAATGACCATCGTTATGTTTTGAGGAAAAAGGGGGAGGCTTGCAAGCCGATGAACACCATCCCAACCATGAAGCACGGGGGTGGCAGCATCATTTTGCGGGGGTGCTTTGCTGCAGGAGGGACTGGTGCACTTCACAAAATAGATGGCCTCATGAGGATGGAAAATGATGTGGATATATTGAAGCAACATCTCAAGACATCAGTCAGGAAGTTAAGCTTGGTCGCAAATGGGTCTTCCAAAAGGACAATGACCCCAAGCATACTTCCAAAGATGTGGCAAAACGGCTTAAGGAAAACAAAGTCAAGGTATTGGAGTGGCCATCACAAAGCCCTGACCTCAATTCTATAGAACATTTGTGGGCAGAACTGAAAAAGCGTGTGCGAGCAATGAGGCCTACAAAAACCTGACTCAGTTACTCCAGCTCTGTCAGGAAGAATGGGCCAAAATTCACCCAACTTATTGTGGGAAGCTTGTGGAAAGCTACCCAAAACGTTTGACCCAAGTTAAAACGTTTTAGGGATAGGGGGCAGCATTTTCACTTTTGGATGAATTGCGTGCCCATAGTGAACTGCCACCTACTCTGCCTACTCTAATATATGCATATGAGTATTACTATTGGATAGAAAACACTCTGAAATTTCTAAAACTGTTTGAATTATGTCTGTGAGTATAACAGAACTCATATGGCAGGCAAACTTCCAAACAGGAAGTAGAAATTCTGGGGCTGGTTGATGTTCAACTCATCGTCTATTCACATCCCAGTAAGATATGGATCTGTTCCCACTTCCTATGCCTTCCACTAGATGTCAACAGTCAGTAGAACGTGGAATGAAGCCTCTAGTGTGATGTGGGGCCGGATGGCAGCTATTTGAGTCAGTGGTCTGGCAGAATGCTAGGTCCTGGTTATGCGCATTACTCATGATATCGCCATGTGTTCCATTACTCTGTAGACAAAAACGAATGCTCCGGTTGGAACGTTATTGGATATATATGATAACAACATCCTGAAGATTGATTCTCTACTGAATTTGACCAGTTTATTCGACCTGGAATATAACCTTTTAAAGTTTTCGTCCGTGTTCGCCTGGACCGGCGCCAGCGTTTGTTGTGTATTTCTGAGCGCCGTCTCAGATTATTGCATGGTATGCTTTTTCCGTAAAGTTGTTTTAAAATCTGACACAGCGGTTGCATTAAGAACAAGTGTATCTTTAATTCTATGTAAAACATGTATCTTTCATCAAAGTTTATGATGAGTATTTCTGTTATTTGACATGGCTCTCTGTAATTACCCTGGATATTTTAGAGGCATTTCTGAACATGGCGCCAATGTAAACTAAGATTTGTGGATATAAATATGCACATTATCGAACAAAACATAAATGTATTGTGTAACATGATGTCCTATGAGTGTCATCTGATGAGGATTATCAAAGGTTAGTGATTAATTGTATCTCTATTTCTGCTTTTGTGACTCTATCTTTGGCTGGGAAAAATGGCTGTGTGTTTTTTGGATTTGGTGGTGATCTAACATAAATATATGTTGTGTTTTCGCTGTAAAACATTATAAAAATCGGACACGATGAGTAGATTAACAAGATGTTTATCTTTCATTTGCTGTATTGGACCTGTTAATGTGTGAAAGTTAAATATTAAAACAATATATTTTTGAATTTCCCGCCCTACCTTTTCAGCGGAATGTTGGGGGGGGGTTCCGCTAGCGGAACGTGTGTCTTAGAAAGGTTAAACAACTTAAAGGCAATGCTACCAAATACTAATTGAGTTTGTAAACTTCTGACCCACTGGAAATGTGATGAAAGAAATCAAAGCTGAAATAAATCATTTTCTCTACCATTATTCTGACATTTCACATTCTTAAAATAAGTGGTAATCCTAACTGATAACTGACCTAAAACAGGGGAATTTTTCTGGGATTAAATGTCAGGAATTGTGGAACTGAGTTTAAATGTATTTGGCTAAGGTGTATGTGAACTTCCGACTTCAACTGTATATTAGAGTGAGCTATGTCAAGAATCCAGTATATGAATACACAGAATGAAAAACAATATAGAATGCTGGTCTGGTGATAGAAGCTGTTGAACAGTCTGATGGTCTGGTGATAGAAGCTGTTCAACAGTCTGATGGTCTGGTAATAGAAGCTGTTCAACAGTCTGATGGTCTGGTTATAGAAGCTGTTCAACAGTCTGATGGTCTGGTAATAGAAGCTGTTCAACAGTCTGATGGTCTGGTAATAGAAGCTGTTCAACAGTCTGATGGTCTGGTGATAGAAGTTGTTCAACAGTCTGATGGTCTGGTAATAGAAGCTGTTCAACAGTCTGATGGTCTGGTGATAGAAGCTGTTCAACAGTCTGATGGTCTGGTAATAGAAGCTGTTCAACAGTCTGATGGCCTGATGATAGAAGCTGTTCAACAGTCTTTCGTTCCTTTGATGCACCTGTACTGTGTCAGTCTGCTAGATGGTAGCAGAGTGAACAGACTGTGACCCGAGCGGCTGAGGTTGATGATCTTCTGTCACTGAGCCTCAGTCAGAGCCCTCCCACAGATCAGGGCCTGAGACGCAGACGGCTAGCGGTAACACTATAGCTAACACCTGGAGGTGAGTTCACAGCCCACAGGGTACCACACTGTACACCACACACACAGCTGGTGCTGTAATGAGTGTTAGGTTCACCGCTGTGGGTCGAGGTGGAAACCCCACAGCATAGATCAACCTACAGACCACTAATGTACAACACAGTGGAAAAGAGGTAGTTAAAAGAGGCCCAAAATGTCAGTCTTTCAGATGAAAAAAACTGTACCTACTCTTTACTGAAATGAGCCTATACTGTCCACATACTAAGGATTGGTTCAGAAAACTGATGACCCTGAGCTTGTGACTTCAGAATTCAGAATTTCTTTCTTTTACCTTGTATAAAGTAAGATGGAATCTCCGATTCTAAAAATAACATAAATAATGGCTGTTAGAGTTGAAACTTTGGGAATGATAGCTTTACAGCCCATTAGTTTTACTAACAGGGGGCAGCAGGTAGCCTAGTGGTTAGAGTGTTGGACTTGTAACCGAAAGGTTGCAAGATCGAATCCCTGAGTTGACAAGGTCAAAATCTGTCGTTCTGCTCCTGAACAAGGCAGTTAACCCACTGTTCCTCAGCCTTCATTGAAAATAAGAATTGGTTCTTATATGACTTGCCTAGTTAAATTAAAAAACAGTGGTTACCATGATGTCTAGGCAATAATTGTATTGTGCACCCTATTCCCAGAATAGTGCACTATTTTAGACCAGGGCTCTGGTCAAATGTAGTGCACTATGTAGGCAATAGGGTACCGTTTGGGACATAACCACAGTATTTCATCACTGCTACTCAAGTCACTGTTGCAATGTGACATTAATAAATGACCATTAACTGGTACACATTTAGGATAGTACTTTCTTAAGAATTAGTCAATATCTGCTTGTACAAACATCTCCTTCTATTATGAAAGAAAGAAAGGCATAGATTGTGCAAATGAGAAAAACGAATCTGACAGTCAAGGTCAACAAAAGGCCAAAAGGCGAGGCACAGGGACAGACTGGGATCAGAAATTGACCTGGACATTTCTAACTTACTGGCCCATTTTTTTCCTCAATTCTCAACAACCAGACAATTTTACAAATTTTTTCTCGACAGTCTGTCACGTTCCTGACCTGTTTTCTGTTGTTTTGTATGTGTGTGATGGTCAGGGCGTGAGTTTTGGGTGGGCATTCTATGTTGTGTGTTTCTATGTTGGTTTAGGGTTGCCTGGTATGGCTCTTAATTAGAGGCAGGTGTTTTGCGTTCCTCTAATTAAGAGTCATATTTAGGTAGGTTGTTTCACTGTGTTCGTTGTGGGTGGTTGTTACCTGTCTCTGTGTTTGTGTTCTGCACCAGATAGGTCTGTATCGGTTTTCACGGTTTGTTGTTTTGTTTGTTGTTTGTAGTGTTCACTTGTCGTCAAATTAAACATGTTGAACACTAACCGCGCTGCACTTTGGTCCTCTCCTTCACCCCTGGAAGAAAGCCGTTACACAGTCCTTCTTGGCTAAAGATGAACCAGCACATCTGCCATTTGTCCAAACTGTATTAAGTCCAATCCATTTCTGGAGAAGCATGTTAGGTGTCCAGGGATGGACTTATGTGAAGAGACAATAACGAACAGAGTATCTCTTCATGTTACGGTCTTATGCTCTTGGATGTACAGGTAATGTACAAGATCACATGATGTACATTTCTGCATCATCAATTCCAGACAAGGTTCAACAAGATCACATAAAGTTACATCAAGGTTCATATCAAGTTTACTATTGTCCCACGTCATTGTTTGCAATTTCCCAAAAGTAAGTAATGTACGTTGCTTTGCACTGACCTCTATTTCAACAAGGGAAGTACAACGAACAAAAAAAACGGATTCACTTTGGAAACGTATTTTGTTAGGGAGCTCTCTGAATAATGCTCTGTTGACTGGAATACAAGTGATAACAACATTGCACTCAGCTGGTGGGGTCGGCAAATGGGGTCGGCAAACTCTCTCACAGTAATCAAATATCTGTCTCCAAAAAACACTTTGTAAGTCAAAACAACAATACCCAGCTTCCCTTATGGAGCGCTTTTGTATTTATATCTAAGCTACCCGTTAACAATGCCTGGGATGAAATAAATGAAAATATAAATGAAAAGCAGAAAAGCCACACTTGATTCTTGTATAATAGTAATCCAATTTGTTTAGCACTCTGACTGATTGCAATCAGCAGAGCTCTTCTGCCACAGTACTGGGTTCTGGGGCTAGTCCAGAGAAATCTAATTACACTGCATTGTGTTGTCTCCACTGCATTGTGTTGTGTCCACATGTTTATTACCAAACCGGTGGTGCCTTCTCTTCCCTACTCTTCGTCCCCCACCAGCTCTCTTTCAGTATTGAGCACCAGACTGTCCAACCTTCCCTAATCAAATGAGAGTTTGTTAAGGGAAGCTGTGAAGACCAACCTTCTCTAATCAAATGAGAGTTTGTTAAGGGAAGCTGTGAAGACCAACCTTCCCTAATCAAATGAGAGTTTGTTAAGGGAAGCTGTGAAGACCGACCTTCTCTAATCAAATGAGAGTTTGTTAAGGGAAGCTGTGAAGAACAACCTTCTCTAGTCAAATGAGAGTTTGTTAAGGGAAGCTGTGAAGAACAACCTTCCCTAATCAAATGAGAGTTTGTTAAGGGAAGCTGTGAAGAACGACCTTCTCTAATCAAATGAGAGTTTGTTAAGGGAAGCTGTGAAGAACAACCTTCTCTAGTCAAATGAGAGTTTGTTAAGGGAAGCTGTGAAGAACGACCTTCTCTAATCAAATGAGAGTTTGTTAAGGGAAGCTGTGAAGAACGACCTTCTCTAATCAAATGCGAGTTTGTTAAGGGAAGCTGTGAAAAACAACCTTCTCTAATCAAATGCGAGTTTGTTAAGGGAAGCTGTGAAGAACAACCTTCTCTAATCAAATGCGAGTTTGTTAAGGGAAGCTGTGAAGAACAACCTTCTCTAATCAAATGAGAGTTTGTTAAGGGAAGCTGTGAAGAACAACCTTCTCTAATCAAATGAGAGTTTGTTAAGGGAAGCTGTGAAGAACAACCTTCTCTAATCAAATGAGAGTTTGTTAAGGGAAGCTGTGAAGAACGACCTTCTGAGTTCTCAGGATCGACGATGAGCGTTTTCGAATTACACTTCAATAGCAGTGATAGAAGGAACACCATTGTGGGGATAACAAGTGAAGGTGTGTTACATGTTTACTATCTCGCCACTCTTCCTATCAAAGTGGAATCAATCGACGGGATGTAAAGCTGAAAGTGTATTAGAATGCTGAACAGAATCCACACGGTTTTTAGTGCATTCAATCTCTCCCATATATTGCAAGGTTTAAGTTGACAAAGATAAGTCCATTTGCTGATGGGTTGTGCATTACCCATCTGAGTGGTAGAGGCCAAATGTCAAGAAGGAGGGCCAACGTTCTGGTTTGAATCAACAGAGCCCCAGTGAGCGACACAGGTCTCGTCTATGGTGGTCTCAGGCCTTCCACCCCTGAGGCAGACACACACCAGATGCAACCTGACTATGTCTACACAGCCCACAGAATCAAATTAGTTCGAATAGAACAAAACGCGACAATAATAAAAAAAAAATATTATTTATTACATCAGACCAACTCAACAGTGGCACTGGATGTACAGTATGTTAGCTACCTTCGACTGACGTGGAATGATGACATTGAATTGTTGTGTCACTGTCGTTAAATTTCACTTGTTTCATGATGGATTAACCTTACATAGCAGTTGGTATCCGTGGAATTGATTAAAGTCATTGTAGTACACAATTTGAACATTCAACGTGTAAAGCCTTGACCACTCTAAACTTGTCGCATCAATTCAAGCCAGTGTTCTTTGTGTGGCTCAGGGGAATGTGTCTCTACTGTACTGTAGGTCTCTGGCTCAAACTGAACATCCTTTGTTTCTCCCAGGCTCTGCGGTCTCCACTTATCTTATGCAGAGCGATCTCTGACCTGTGAAGTACCACAGATCTCTGGAGCCGACCAGTCAGATGAGACGTGTTTGAAACGAGGGAAGTCAAACGGGCTGTTTGGTGATTAAACACGAGCCCTGACGGGAACATGAAAGACAACTTTCCATCCTTCAATTTTTTGGCTAACAAAAACTTCTGTCAAAAAACGGACAATATAACTACTGAACTTGGGGTGGCAGTACCATGAATGTAATAAGGTAAGCATCTTATTTTGTTTACATTGTCAAAATGTTTTGTCCTCCCACTTATTCACATCATTCCTCTCCCAGATCCCTCTCTCTGGTGCCTCTCCCAGGCCCCTCTCTCTGGTTCCTCTCCCAGGCCCCTCTCCCAGGTCCCTCTCTCTGGTTCTTCTCCCAGGTCCCTCTCCCAGGTTCCTCTCCCAGGTCCCTCTCCCAGGTCCCTCTCCCAGGTCCCTCTCTCTGGTTCCTCTCCCAGGTCCCTCTCCCAGGTCCCTCTCCCAGGTCCCTCTCTCAGGTCCCTCTCCCAGGTCCCTCTCACAGGTCCCTCTCTCTGGTTCTTCTCCCAGGTCCCTCTCACAGGTCCCTCTCTCTGGTTCTTCTCCCAGGTCCCTCTCCCAGGTCCCTCTCCCAGGTCCCTCTCCCAGGTCCCTCTCCCAGGTTACTCTCCCAGGTTACTCTCCCAGGTCCGTCTCCCGGGTTACACTCCCAGGTTCCCATGGCAAATGAACAAATCCACACAGTCACAAAACGCATCCTGAACAACACATTGTATTGGGTGGCAGATCTTCTCACAACTCGGTTCACTCTGACTCACATTTGTTTTATTTCCTGTTATGTAACAGCTTCCATGTTTTATCTTTCAATCAGCTCATTTCCCGTGTTAGTGGTGAAAATATGAAATTGCCCCAAACACATCATGTGAGAAAAGCATATATAATTGAAGAAACCTGTACTGTGAGAATATCTGGGCTATGAGTCTCTAACATTGTGCTGGGTTCCAGAACTCTTAAGCAAACAACCAAAGCATTAATTGGAAGTCAGGTGAACTACTGTTCTGTGGTCTGGGGACATGCATCAGCAAGTGAAATTAGGAGGCTGCAGATTGAACAGAACAAAGCAACAAGGATTGTTTTAAGGTGGAGATATGGTTCGTCTGTTGTAGTCATGTGCAATGCTCTTGGTTGGTCATCAATCAACAAGATAATTGAAAAAAAAAACATGCTTATTTTATTTCATAATATACACCATTTAAAACAGCCAAACTCTATTCACAACAGTATTCAGTTGGTAAGAGACAGACATTCAGTAAATACTAGGAATACATTGTCCACCATCTATGTGTTATCCAGACAAAAAAAGAGGAATAGGCAAAATAACATTTAGATTCAGAGCATTAAGAAATGGAGTAATGTATCTGAATCCTTTTAATATATAAATTCAAATAATACTCTAAAACCATTTAAATATAATACATAGGAAAGTTGTGCTGGACTATGGTAGATGGAGGAATCAATCTGTCTTTTTAGACTGTTAGAGTATTTATCTGGTCAATATGTTAGTATATTATGTCTGTTTGTAACAGTGTGTTATATTTGAAAATGTGATAGTATTAGAAATTGTATTTTAATGTTTAAGGACTCTTGGAAGATTAGTCCAAATGAGGACTAAAATAAATCCTAATCAAATCGGGGAAAACATTGAGACATACACTACATCACCACAAGTATCTGGACACCTGCTTGTCGAACTTCTCATCCCAAAATCATGGGCATTAAGGAGTTGGTCCCCCCTTTGCTGCTAGAAAAGTCTCCACTCTTCTGGGAAGGCTTTCCACTAGATGTTGGAACGTTGTCGCGGGAACTTGCTTCCACTCAGTCACAAAATAATTTGTGAAGTCGGGCACTGATGTTGGGCTATTAGTCCTGGCTCGCAGTCGGCATTCCAATTCATCCCAATGGTGTTCGATGGGGTTGAGGTCAGGGCTCTGTGCAGTGCAGTCAAGTTCTTCCACACCGATCTCAACAAACAATTTCTGTATGGACCTCGCTTGGTGCATGTGGGCATTGTCATGCTGAAACAGGTATGGGCCTTCCCCAAACTGTTGCCACAAAGTTGGAAGCCCAGAATCGTCTAGAATGTCATCCCTGTATGCTGTAGCGTTAAGATTTCTCTTCACTGGAACTAAGGGGCCTAGCCCGAACCATTGAAAAACAGCCCCAGACCATTATTCCTCCTCCACCAAACTTTACAGTTGGCATTATGTATTCGGGCAGGTAGCGTTCTCCTGGCATCAGCCAAACTAAGGTTAGTCCGTCGGACTGCCAGATGGTAAAGCGTGATTCATCACTCCAGAGAACGCATTTCCACTGCTCCAGAGTTTAATGGCGTCGGGCTTTACACCACTCCAGCCATTGCTTGGCATTGCGCTTTGTGATCTTAGGCTTGTGTGCGGCTGCTCGGCCGTAGAAACCAATTTCATGAGGCTCCCGACGAACAGTTCTCGTACTGTCTTTGCTTCTAGAGGTAGTTAGCCGAACCCACTCATTTGAAGGGGTGTCCACATACTTTTGTATAGATAGTGTATATTGACTTTGTTGTAACATAATGCAAATCAATTGTTCAATATTTAATTGTATGTCTGTCATTGATTACTGTGCGGGTGGAACAACAGTGAATATGACTGTCATGGATGCAGAGAAGACCCTCTAATTAACAGCCTTTAGTATATATGTTAAATATTTCAGTTGTCTTAATAAGCCCCATAATGCCCTGGCTTCAGCAACAGATGTTATGGCTGAAGCCTGTATCGCCGCTACCCTTTAATGTATTACCTCACTCTCACCCTGTTAAAACACCGACCTACCATTGACCCCTAACACCCAAGAGACAGGAAGTCTGGGTGTGTCCGTTCAAACACATCAACAGGCTCAATGGTTGTGAGGATGAACATCAGATAATTAAACTTATCACGCAATCATCACTCATCGGAGGCTCTGTTGGAAGGATTTCACTGTCAAGTGAAAAGAACAAGGATGTCCCACAGCAGCAGGTTATTACCCCAACCAATGAACCCAGTTGTGTTGGTGAAACAGAGATCACCATGTGTAACTACAGAAGAAGAGATTCCATTTGGGGGTGTAACTTTTCTCATCAAATGCCTGCTTTCAGGATGGGATTAGCGGGGTTATTGCCTGGGGCAGGGATGGGAGGCTGAGGAGGCTGTTGAGAGTACCGGGAACGGCATCCCTATGGAGGGCTTAGACTGCAGTCTAGGGCTCAGTGAGAGATGCTTAAAATGCCTAGCTATGAGATGAGAAGGTTCAGATCAGGCCCGTGGGTCGCACACAGGTGGCGGGGCAACAGGTGTTGAGATGTCCATGTGGCTCAGAGAGGATTGGGGGACTGGGGCTGTTGAGGGTCAGTTGGATGCACGTTGCCGGCAGAGGGTTGAGTCACACTTCTATTTCTGTGCATCACTGATAATGACACAACACTTCTGCTGCAGGGCTGCAGGGGGCAGGGGGCAGGGTGCAGGGATCAGGGGGCAGGGGCAGGGGGAGAGGGCACTGGGGTTGTGGAGGGAGAGGGAGGGGTTGTGGTGGAAGGAGTGGAAATCTTCATCCTTGTTCACTCTCCCTTCCTCCCTCTCCCTCCTAAACACCAAACACATCTTTAAAGTAGCCTCTCAAATGTCAGAGTATGAGATCAGAGGCAGGTGAGAGAGAGAGAGAGAGCGAGAGAGGCGAGACGGAGGTGGGAGAACAGACAAGATGAGACAAGGTCCTGGGAGAGAAGCCTGGGCTGCCACTTTCGATGCCTGAGCTCCCGTTTGTACAGCGGGGCTGAAGAGTGCATCCTTGTCACACCGCACTTTCTCAGAAGTACTGACTTCAGTCAAAGCAATCTGGTGCAGGAAGAGGGGTGAAAACAATGATTAATCTTCTATTTACATTCTCTCTGGAGTCGGTGGCCAACGTCTGTCATCAACGTCCGTCATCGTCCTGTACCAGTATTTCCTCTCACTCCACCCCCAGAGGAACCATGGAACCATGACATGTCTCTGTTCACAATCCTTTATTTCAACATCTTTATAATTATCATGAGTAGAGTATTCACTTAGGAGGACATGGTTCTCTGCACTGGCTAGTATTGTTAGTCTATCCATCTCCCACACAGACCCAGAAGGTGAAACAACAATCATATCTATACTGTACTACTTCATGAGTTATCTACAACCGTCAGGAGCTCCAACACTCACTCTATCATGAAGTTGATGTTATTACTACTGTTGAAGAGGGTGTTCCTGGGTAAGAGAGAGTGTGAGAGGGCAGAAAATGGCAGTTTAAATCTGTAAAAACCTTGCATAAGAGTAGACATGTAATTTTTCATTTGAGTTGCAGTGGCATAACCTTCCCTAGCATACAATAGTAAGATGGGTGGGTCCTACTTTCATAAAATAAGTACTCTAATGAACCGCAGGTATTGCATTAAAATCTTCTTCAGGATTGTTGGGTCCCCTGTGGAACGGTTGAGCTAACGTAGGCTAATGTGATTAGCATGAGGTTGTAAGTAACAAGAACATTTCCCAAGACATAGACATACAGTTGAAGTCGGAAGTTTAAATACACCTTAGCCAAATACATTTAAACTCAGTTTTTCACAATTCCTGACATTTAATCATAGTAAAAATTCCCTGTCTTAGGTCAGTTAGGATCACCACTTTATTTTAAGAATGTGAAATGTCAGAATAATTGTAGAGAGAATGATTTATTTCAGCTTTGATTTCTTTCATCACATTCCCAGTGGGTCAGAAGTTTACATACACTCAATTAGTAGTTGGTAGCATTGCCTTTAAATTGTTTAACTTGGGTTAAACATTTCGAGTAGCCTTCCACAAGCTTCCCACAATAAGTTGGGAACACCTCCTGACAGAGCTGGTGTAACTGAGTCAGGTTTGTAGGACTCCTTGCTCGCACACGCTTTTTCAGTTCTGCCCACAAATGTTCTATAGAATTGAGGTCAGGGCTTTGTGATGGCCACTTCAATACCTTGACTTTGTTGTCCTTAAGCCATTTTAACACAACTTTGGAAGTATGCTTGGGGTCATTGTCCATTTGGAAGACCCATTTGCGACCAAGCTTAACTTCCTGACTGATGTCTTGAGATGTTGCTTCAATATATCCACATCATTTTCCATCCTCATGAGGCCATCTATTTTGTGAAGTGCACCAGTCCCTCCTGCAGCAAAGCACCCCCACAACATGATGCTGCCACCCCCGTGCTTCACGGTTGGGATGGTGTTCTTTGGCTTGCAAGCCTCCCCCTTTTTCCTCAAAACATAACGATGGTCATTATGGCCAAACAGTTCTATTTTTGTTTCATCAGACCAGAGGACATTTCTCGAAAAAGTACGATCTTTGTCCCCATGTGCAGTTGCAAACTCTAGTCTGGCTTTTATATGGCGGTTTTGGAGCAGTGGCTTCTTCCTTGCTGAGTGGCCTTTCAGGTTATGTCGATATAGGACTCGTTTTACTCTGGATATAAATACTCTTGTACCTGTTTCCTCCAGCATCTTCACAAGGTCCTTTGCTGTTGTTCTGGGATTTATTTGCACTTTTCGCACCAAAGCACATCTCTAGGAGACACAACGCGTCTCCTTCCTGAGCAGTATGACGGCTGCGTGGTCCCATGGTGTGTATACTTGCGTACTATTGTTTGTACAGATTAGCGTGGTACCTTCAGGCGTTAGGAAATTGCTCCCAAGGATGAACCAGACTTGTTGAGGTTTACAGTATTTTTCTGAAGTCTTGGCTGATTTCTTAAGATTTTCCCACGATTTCAAGCAAAGAGGTAGGCCTTGAAATATATCCACAGGTACACCTCCAATTGACTCAAATTAAGTGAATTAGCCTTTCAGAAGCTTCTAAAACCATGACATAATTTTCTGGAAATTTCCAAGCTGTTTAAAGGCACAGTCAACTTAGTGTATGTAAACTTCTGACCCCCTGGAATTGTGATGGAGTGAATTATAAGTAAAATAATCTGTCTGTAAACAATTGTTGGAAAAATGTATTGTGTCATGCACAAAGTAGATGTCCTAACTGACTTGCCAAAACGATATTTTGTTTACAAGAAATTTGTGGGGTGGTTAAAAAATGAGTTTTAATGACTCCAACCTAAGTGTATGTAAACTTCCAACTTCAACTGTATCTGATATTGGCAGGAAGCTTAGATTCTTGTTAACACTAACGCCCTATTTGTGCTGTGATGGCGCTACAGTGAATAGCGGCCGTTTTACGGGCTCCCGACCAATTCGTCTGTTTTGTGTGTTTTTTTTATGCTGATCTTAACTTTTTTTTTCATTTTTGAAAGACCGAAAATGACTGAAAATGGCTTCTGTACATCATAACAGCGATCATTAACCTTGATTTGGATGAAGTGATTTGCACTTCATCAATTCGGCAGCTCTAGACGTTCTGCTTACTCCAGACCAGGCCTTCATCCCCGGGACTTGAAAGAGGAAGCGGTGGTAAAAAAAGAGGCAAGCGAAGCGGCAACAAATAGACAGCTATGGCCCTCAGTTCTGTTGGCGAATGTGAAGTCACTGCAGATCAAATGGATGAACTCCGTTCAAGACTATCCTATCAACAGGACCTAAAAAAAATTAATATTCTATATTTTTTTTCAGAGTCTTGGCTGAATGAGGACATGGATTGCTGGTTTTTCTATGCATCGTCAAGATCGGACAGCAGACTGATCGGACAGCAGGTAAGGTGGGAGGGGGAGGGGTGTTTCTCTTTGCTCACAAAAGCTGGTGCGAGATCTCTAATGTTAGGAAATCTTGAGTTTTTGCTTGCCTGAGTTAAAATAACTCATGATCAGCTGCAGAACATACTATTTACCATAGACATCTATTTATCACCACAAATGGATTCTGGCACCAAGACCGCACTCAACGAGCTGCTTAGGGCCATAAGCAAACAAGCAAATGCACATCCAAAGGTGTCACTTCTCGTGGCCGGTGATTTTAATGCAGTGAAATTGAAATTAGTTTTACCTCATTTCTACCAGCATGTCACCTGTACAGCTAGAGGAGACACACCTCTAGATCACCTGTACTCCACACTCAAACACATACATGGCTGTCCCTCGCCCTCCATTTGGCAAATCAGACCATAACTCTATCCTCCTGCTTCCTGCTTACAAGCAAAACTCAAACAGGAAGTGCCAGTGACGCGCTCAATATAGAAGTGGTCAGTTGAAGTGGATGCTATGCTACAGGACTGTTTTCACAAGCACAGACTGGAATATGTTCTGGTACTCATCTGATAACACTAAGGACTTACCACATCAGTCACCGGCTTCATTAATAAGTGTATCGACTTCATCCCCACAGTGATCGTAAGTACATATCCCAACCAGAAGCCATGGATTACAGGCAACATCCACACTAAACTAATGACTAGAGACTTCCGTGTTCAATCCCGCTACAACCTCCGATGAGCCATCAAATAGGGAAAGCATCAATTCAGGACTAAGATTGATTACAAAGGAAAACACAGCTACAAGCTTCCCAGAGGTGAGCCTACCAGATGAGCTAAATTCCTTCAATGCTCACTTCGAGGCAAACAACACTGAACCATGCATTAGAGCACCTGCTGTTCCGGACTACTGTGTGATCACGCTCTCCGTAGCCGATGTGAGTAAGACCTTTAAACAGGTTAACATTCACAAGGCAGATTACCAGGATGCTTACTTAGAGCACAGTTGCAAAATTCCGGTAATATCCCCAAAATTCCCAGGTTTTTCAGAAATCCCGGTTGGAAGATTCCCGAATTTCCTATTTATTCCGTACTGATTCCAGGAAAACCGCCAACCGGGATTTCTGGGAAACCTGGGAATTTTGGGGAAGTTTCTGGAATTTTGCAACCCTAACTCAGAGCATGACCTGATCAGCTGGCAACTGTCTTCACTGACATTTTCAACCGCTCCCTGACCCTGTCTGTAATACCTACATGTTTCAAGCAGACCACCATAGTCCCTGTGCCCAAGAACGCCAGTGTAACCTGTCTAAATGACTATCATCTTGTAGCACTCACATGTGTAGCCATAAAATGCTTTGAAAGGCTGGTCATGGCCCACATCAACACCATCATCCCAGACACCCTGGACCCACTCCAATTTGCATACCACCCCGATCAACAGATGACGCAGTCTCTATTGCACTCCACACTGCTCTCTCCCACCTGGATAAGAGGATGAGAATGTTGTTAATTGACTACAGCGGCGTTCAACACTATAGTGCCCTCCAAGCTCATCACTAATCTCAGGACCCTGGGATAGAACATCTTCATCTGCAACTGGCTCCTGGACATCCTGACGGTCCGCTCCCAGGTGGTGAGGCTTGGCAACAACACATCCCCCACGGTGACCCTCAACACGGGGAACCCTCAGGGTTGCGTGCTTGGTCCCCTCTTGTACTCTCTGTTCACCCACCACAGCGTGGCCGTGCATGACTCAAACACCGTCATAAAATGTGCTGACGACACGACGGTAGTAGGCCTGATCACAGACAAAGATGAGACAGCCTATAGGGAGGAGATCAATGACCTAGCAGTGTGTTGCCAGGACAACAACCAAGAAAAGGAGCTGATGGTGGACTACAGGAAATGGAGGGCCGTGTACAACCGCATCCACATCAACGGGGCTGTAGTGGAGCGAGCCATAACACTGCTAAATAATTAACCAAATAGTGACCCGGACTCTCTACATTGACCCCCTTTGCACAAACTCTTTTTACTCATCTCATCATGACTCATTTTTACTGCTGCTACCGCTTATTATCTATCCTGTTGCCTAGTCACTTTACTCCTACCTATATTTAATATCTACCTCAATTACCTCGTACCCATGCACATCGACTCAGTACTGGTACCCTGTGCATATGGATAGCCAAGTTATCGTTACTCATTGTGTATTTAATCTTTGTTATTATCTTTGTATTACTTTTAAATTTTTCTCTCTGCGTTGTTGGGAAGTAAGTAAGCATTTCACCGTTTCACCTACAATTTGATATGATTTGAGTAATTTGTCCAAGTTCCTTTTGCATTATTCTGTATCTGCTTGCCACCTCGCTGACACAGGACCTAATTAACCTTCTCCCACCAGTATCCTTTATGTATCCCTCCACATAAAGCAGGCCGCGGTCTCAGAGAGGGCAGTCAATTGATGATAAATATATTAATCAAGTTAGCATAACAATGGCTTCTAAATGATTAATGAGGAAGCTAATGTTTCTGCTCCCTCAGTCAAGGTCTCCAAATTATGTTTTTCTCCCGTATTTTTGTAATTCTCTACACGATTTTACAACACTACAAAAAGTTGAAAACATTCAATTAGATGGGTTCAATGATATTAATTTATTGAATAATGTTATTTTATTGAAGGTTGTCTCTGTAGGTCACTCACGGCACATTTCATTTTGCCTACAAGGATTTCTGAGACATACACTACATAACCAAAAGTATATGGACTTGTAGGCTTGTGTGTGGCTGCTCGGCCATGGAAACACATTTCATGAAGCTCCCGAATAACAGTTCTAGTGCTGACGTTGCTTCCAGAGGCAGTTTGGAACTCGGTAGTGAGTGTTGCAACCGAGGACAGATGAGTTTTACGCTTCAGCACTCGGCGGTCCAGTTCTGTGAGCTTGTGTGGCCTAACAGTTCGCGGCTGAGACGTTGTTGCTCCTAAATGTTTCCACTTCACAATAACAGCACTTACGGTTGACTGGGGCAGCTCTAGCAGGGCAGAAATTTTACGAACTGACTTGCTGTAAAGGTGGCATCCTATGACGGTGCCACGTTGAATGTCACAGAGCTCTCCAGTTCTACTGCCAATGTTTGTCTATGGAGATTGCTTGGTTGTGTGCTCGATTCTATACACCTGTAAGCAACGTGTGTGGCTGAAATAGTCGAATACACTAATTTGAAGGGGTGTCCACATACTTTTGTATATTTAGTGTATGATTCTAAACTAATAACAGTGAGTAGCCGAAGAGGAGAGTCCTCCAACAGTGGTTGTTGTTATGACTATATTTGTCTTCATTAGCGACCTTGCACCTTTCCAAACAGGTTAGGGTGTACATCTAAAACAGAGATGAGAGGAATTGGATGATGCTTGAAGGAAATCTACTCCAAAAGAAAACATCTGCGTTATTTTGTATTTAGTTTACTTTTGTTGACAATTTAAACACAGATTAATATCGAATCCTACTAGGCCGGCTCTGAATCCTACTAGGCCGGCTCTGAATCCTACTAGGCCGGCTCTGAATCCTACTAGGCCGGCTCTGAATCCTACTAGGCCGGGTCTGAATCCTACTAGGCCGGCTCTGAATCCTACTAGGCCGGCTCTGAATCCTACTAGGCCGGCTCTGAATCCTACTAGGCCGGCTCTGAATCCTACTAGGCCGGCTCTGAATCCTACTAGGCCGGGTCTGAATCCTACTAGGCCGGGTCTGAATCCTACTAGGCCGGGTCTGAATCCTACTAGGCCGGCTCTGAATCCTACTAGGCCGGCTCTGAATCCTACTAGGCCGGCTCTGAATCCTACTAGGACGGCTCTGAATCCTACTAGGCCGGCTCTGAATCCTACTAGGCCGGGTCTGAATCCTACTAGGCCGGCTCTGAATCCTACTAGGCCGGCTCTGAATCCTACTAGGACGGCTCTGAATCCTACTAGGCCGGCTCTGAATCCTACTAGGCCGGCTCTGAATCCTACTAGGACGGCTCTGAATCCTACTAGGCCGGCTCTGAATCCTACTAGGACGGCTCTGAATCCTACTAGGCCGGCTCTAAATCCTACTAGGCCGGCTCTGAATCCTACTAGGCCGGCTCTGAATCCTACTACTCTTACAAGCTTCCCTGTAACTCACAGTGAAGTAATTCACCGGTCCACATTCCAAAGTAGGAGCTTATCCACCTAGTTCAAAGGTTCCTCAACGATGCAGTGGGTTTCTGAGATAACCAATACACTCCCTCTAGCAACAGAGGGAAATACACAAATATGTATGAGTCGGTAATCAAAGGGGGGTATTTCTTTTGATCCTGCTGATGTCTCGGAGCTGTTCAAAGTGTTTTCTGTGTGTACACTCAGAGGGCTGTCATATTAAAATCAACATCTCTGACAGCAAAGATAAGCAGACCAGATTTCCTTGAATTCCAAATGTTGCTGACACGAACGAAACAGTGGCGTCTCTCTTCCTCTTCATTCATCTTCCACGTTTTCTACCCTCCATAACTTTTTCCCCCAGCAAACTTTTATCATGTTGAAATTGAATATTTATCTCTCTCTAAACATATGATTCTTTAAAAATGTTAGACTTCCTGTTTCAAAACAGCTATGACATGTGAATGATTTTCGGTGTAAATACAAACCAACAGGTTCGATTGCTGTGTCAACCGTGTCACAGTTTGCAACGTTGAACATAATTGAACCCATTATCGTATGATCCCTTCCGTGTGAGGTATGGAGAACAGAGCCAGCATTTACAGAACATGCGTCCCAAACGGCATCCTAATCCCTATATAGTGCACCACTTTTGACTGTGGGCCCTGCTGTGTAGTGCACTACATAGAGAATAGGGGGACATTTTTGTTACGCATTCAGAGAGAAGACTGAGAAGAGGGACTGTAAATCTGGGTGTGGATCTTGCAAATGGGAGAGGGGGAGAGAGTGGGCCAGCCAGCCCAGGCAGTGACCTGGCCTTTATACTATAGCCTCATATCTCTGTCAGGGAATGACATCTTTATCAGCTTAATGCACTTTTGATTCCTCTCCACACTATGTTTCTGTGAATTTCTTTTAATATCGATATTAGGAGCAGCACTTAAATGCGGCCAAAGTGCTACAATTTTGCAATAGTTCTTGTTTAATGGTTGAAAGAGGGATCCCTGGCTCGGCTTTTTAGTCTGTCCCTCCTTCTGCCCCCAGTCCCCTCCTCCAAGCCCCCACCCAACTCCCACAATCCTCTATTTATTTTCATAGTCATTCTGTCTGCATGGGAAGGCATTTCATGGACAAGAAGCAGGTGTTTTCATCACCTACCTTTACATACACCATTAAGTCCTTCATCTACTGTGATTTAATGATGCACTATGCAGAAATTGCTCGCCATTTCCTGGTTGCTAAAATTTTAATAGTTTGCTTAATTTCAGTTTATGTGACAAAACAAGCAAATATAGTGTAGGGAATCTTTGTACAATTTAAATCGCTGTGAAATATATTTTTTCCATAACCAAAAATGTTGTATTTTCAGCTGTTTAAAGCTGGTGTACAAAACCGAAAGTAAAGGATAAAACTTAAGCATAGAAATAGCACACATGGAACATATCTACCGCTTCTTAGACTCGCTTTAAATGAGAATGACAGATCTATAACTCACATTTCTATGTGAATTTGGTCGGATCACCCCAAAAAACTACATATTGCAGCTTTATTGCTACTGTAAAGTTGGGGCTTATTCAATACATCCACCTGACCTGGAGCACCACTGTAGCCCGGTAGCCCGTGGATCCCGTCTCCTCCTAAAATCTGTACATATAGTCCACATGAATACAGGATGTTTAAGGATGTGTAGGCTGGGTAATAGTGCTTTGTGGAACTTTAGATGTTGACACAATGGGCAAGAAATATGGCATTCTATCCTCTATAATGGCTGGTCAATTGAAAAGAAAATCTCTGCGTCACACTTCAGAGAATGGTAATAGAGAAGTAAAGGGAGTGTAGAAATAATAGTGTTTGTGTTTACTTTGTAGCCGCTTAGGTTGTGATCAGTTAAACATATTTGCTATCATTCTTTTGCCAGAGCTGCAAAGGACCAAGATTAACACCTATTGTTGTGAGATATCTGTCAAGATACAATATATCTGAGTGGCAGTCTATTGTATGTACTGTCAATGTTTATTCAGGCATGGAGGAAAATAAATGAAAGGATCATTATAAATGACAAATAAAGCAGCTCAAGCCTAAGGGTATGCTATGATAAGAATTCAATCGTACCATATCAAAATCCTATTATATCTTAGGAGGGCTGTTAACTTATTTCAATACAGATTACATAGTCTGGTTAGTCGATGCTGAAGAATTTTCTCTTCCTGGTACTGTATACTAGCCTCGCGAGCCGCCTCATCCAGCAAGCTTACATGACAGCAGATCAGGAGGCTCGCGAGGCTAACTGTATACAGCTATTCCTTTATTCTCTTTGGGGCATTATAATGCACAGGCAATGGGTGTGTTTCTTTCCTCGTTTTCATCATTGCTTTCTTCATGTATTGGTAGCTATATCTCTTGGTCAGCCTCTGTGCTGTGAATATCAGTATCACAACTGAATGTGAAACGCATGCAACGCCACCTCCTTCATTGCGTTGTTTTTAGGGTCCAGAGCTTGTATCGCAATCATCTCTGTTACGGTCTGGATTTGACCATCATCAGTGAGAGGGAGGACCACAATGGACTGCCTTCAGCCCCGTGGCCCCTCCTCCTCTGTCTCAGCAGGACTTCTCCTGAGAACGTTATTATTACTTCTTCTCTCTTCTTAATTCTAAATCCCATGACTAATCTTCAGAACATGCTTAACCAGCCGGGGGAAAGTGTTCCAGAGCTTCAAAGAAAGCCGCATTCTCTTGTTCCAACTACTTATTCTTCTGCTTCTCCTGCTTCTCCTGCTTCTGCTTCTTCTGCTTCTTCTTCTGCTTCTTCTTCTGCTTCTTCTTCTTCTGCTTCTTCTTCTTCTGCTTCTTCTTCTTCTGCTTCTTCTTCTGCTTCTTCTGCTTCCTCTTCTTCTGCTTCTTCTTCTTCTGCTTCTTCTTCTTCTGCTTCTTCCTCTGCTTCTTCTTCTGCTTATTCTGCTGCATCTTCTTCAGACTCATTCAAGTAGGACTTTTTATTTATAGACCACACCATGCCTACCTTACCTTGTGTTGCTGATAGCTCCTGTTTGAAAAGTTAGTTATGTGTTTTTACGATCCTTTCCTTTTTCTTCCTCTTTAGTGTTTATTTTTTCTGGTTCGGTGTAGAGACATGTTTCTCCAAGGTGAATGAACTTGTTGTGTCTAAGCTGAGATAGAGGGCCTGAGATCCAAACTATCACTGGAATCACAGCTGAGCAATCTCTTGCAGAGTGACATAGCGGTCAGGGAGACATTAACCTGGTCAAGGTATATGACCGCCTCACTTCTACTTCTGCATTAGTTATAAACTAACGGAAAAGAAGACTTCTGGAATTTTTCTTTGACTATTGTGATCGTTAACTGTTGCTTGTCGAGAGTGTTAATGTAAAATATAACGCAAAAGTAAGTAACATGGTCCATTAGTGCTAATAGCAGGTTTTCACTGTATGAAAGTATGTACAGTATAGGCAAGGTTTCTTCCTTGTAACAGATGACTTGAGAAGACAGACCTGGTCCTATGAGAGTGGCAACATGTGTACAACCAATGCCTATACTTAGATCTCAAAGGAAGACATTTTGAGGGTTACGTAGGCTATTTATGCAGTCTGTATTTTCATTGAGGATACAATGAATTGGCTACAACAATGACCTGACAAAGCTATAGATAGAATCATGAGAATGTATTATCTTGGAGTGGCATATTTTACTTCCTAATCAACACTTCCATAAGAATTGCATTCATACATAACATCTGTTATGAATAGCATTTGACGTGAGGCTGGCAAACAATATGGGCTAGCTTTAGGTTAAACACTTATTCATGTTTCATAGCATTGTTCATAACACTGTCCTAGCCCCTGGTAAAAACGTATATGTTCATAACACTGTCCTAGCCCCTTGTAAAAACGTATATGTCATATGCATGCAATAAGAGCTAATTTTAGTAACATTTAACACAGTGTTTAACCAATAAGAGCTGCTTCTAGTAACATTTAACAAGGTGTTTAACCAATAAGAGCTTCTAATAACATTTAACAAGGTGTTTAACCAATAAGAGCTGATTCTAGTAACATTTATCAAGGTGTTTAACCAATAAGAGCTGATTCTAGTAATATTTAACAAGGTGTTTAATCAATCAGAGCTGATTCTAGTAACAATTAACAAGGTGTTTAACCAATCAGAGCTGATTCTAGTAACATTTAACAAGGTGTTTAACCAATAAGTATTTCCGACACATGAAGCTCTTTCATGAAGAGTGATCTTTGGACTTTAACAATATCTGTTTTCTCTGCTCTCTCTCAAGATAGAGCCTGTATTATTAAGAGCTCAAAAGGTGACAGGAAAGAGAGGCTGACATGATCTTTGACCTGACACCTCTTTAGAATGTCAACACAAACTCTGGTATGTTTGAAGGCCGAGGCTGGAGCTGCGGTGTGTTGGGGCGTCCATGCTCACACCTGTTCCTTTAATCTCAGGAGAATAACGGAACATGTTACTGTTCAAGTAGGAAGCGGGCCTCAACTGCTGAAAAAACTTGCACCTAGACCGAGCAAAATGGAAGTCATTTGTCAATGGCCAATGCCCTATGGTACAGCATGGGAAGCCAAGGACTTATGTCAAGTAAAGCACGGTTTAAGTATGAGTCACAAGGAGAGAAAAAACAACTAACATGATGGACGTAGGCCTTCGCAATTACATTAGCTTTATGTGAAGGAGGAAGAGGTTCAGATGAGTGATTTACTTTCGGCTATATGGCTGCCATTTTATGTTGGTGGCCTTCCCTATATTCATCAAAAGATTTATGCATTTCTAAATTGTGTGCCCAATACCAAACAAGCAAGCAAACTAAAATACGCTAATACTGCATATTCTGAGAAGGCACTGGCTGATCGTTTGAAAGCTGCCCATTGATTACACAAGAGCATTATGTGACGTCCTTCAGGACTGTGTGATCACGACCACAGCATTCCCCTCACACAGCACACAGCACACAGCACACGTCACTGTAATCTGCTTTTCATTTACATTCAGAAAACATATTTTTTCTTTCTTGACATTTGGAAGATGCGATGGCAAGCTCATAATTATTTAATTACGTCAATATTGGTCACTGCTGGAATCAGAGATGTAATTAAGTGCGATTTGGGTTTGGAATTGTGCATGAATTAATAATGAATGAATCAAAAACCACTTGGGATGATTACTTGCACATTACCACGCTCCAGGACCAACTGTTGGGTGTCTGAAAGTTATAAAAGCACAGGTACAGCCGCTCGGTAACACGCAGAACTGAGCAATCCCTGATGAAATTGAAATGTCAGTCAGAGAACAGAATGCTATACTCTCACGGGAAATTTTGCAGACAAATCCTGTTTCCCAAATAGCACTCTATTCGATAACATCGTGCACTACTTTTGACCATCGGGCTCTGGCCAAAAGTAGTGCACTATGTAGGGAATTGGGATGCAGACGCTACGTAAGAGATCATCTGACCTTTGTCAAGTATATTTTCTAACAACGTAATGAATATTACACAGACTGAACACATACTCTACTCTATACTCTAGCTAGACTATTAGCTCTGTCAGACATTTAGGTGTTATTGGAAATTAAGCAATGCATAATAACACATATTCAGGTGTAATTTCTATATAGGATTAACTACTGCAGGCATCTCTCTTTTTATAGTCATTGTCTTTTTTGTATTCTACTGTATTCTAGTCAATGCCACTCCGACATTGCTCGTCCTAATATTTAGATATTTCTTATTTCCATTCTTTTACTTTTAGATGTGTGTATTGTTGTGAATTGTTAGATACTACTGCACTGCTGGAGCGAGGAACACAAGCATTTTGCTATAACATCTGCTAAATATGTGTATGTGACCAATAAAATTTGATTTGATTGTCTGGGTATTTGTTCGGTCTCTTGTAACTGTGTGTGTGTGTGTGTGTATGTGTGTGTGTGTGTGCTTGTGCATGTTTGTGTGGTTGCGTCCTTGGCCCGTTCTGTGAGGCTTTGAGCTGTGGTCTGTAGGGAATAGGCTGTGGCACCAAGGCCAGACGAGGTGGAACTCATTCAGCTCTTTTCTCTCTGTGTTTGGAACAGATGTTTCATCACAGCTGGGAAGATCTAGGGGGTTTGTGAGCAAATGTGTCTATTAACCAACAGAGGTAATACTACATGAGGTAGGAAATTATGACTTCAATAAAGTCAAATTGGACTTCAATAAAACTATACAGACGACAAAAAAAGATGTTAAGAATTTTCAAGAAAGGTGACTCATGTCAGTCATGAAATGAGGCTATGGAATGCCATATAGGAATGCCATTGATCTACGTAGGCTACCGTTGGTTGAAGAGAGAGAATGTCAAATGTATGCTTAGATATTGTTCTACAGTTTCAATCAGATCCATTTAATGTTATTATATAAAAGGTTTTATCCATACCCACGGCACACATTTGTTTATTTGTAAATGAATGCAATCCGTATCCAATCAATGGTGGACTAAAAAGCTTTTATAGGTCCCAGAAGGAAATGTTTATTGGGGCACTCAGACATATGGAACAACTGTTAACAAACAATGTAATCATACATTTTATAATTGCAATTTACAATACATAATCCAATGAACACTGCTCAATGATAGGAGTCCTAACCACAGAGGTGAATGTTTTCCATTTATATTTGGCAATAGAGCTGGTTGATAATGCTATGGCCTGTTGTTTGACTTTTAGGATGTTTACTATTCGTATAACGTACCCTACACACTATTCCACTATTCTACTATTCCACTATTCCACTATTCCACTATTCTACTATTCCACTATTCTACTATTCCACTATTCCACTATTCTACTATTCCACTATTCCACTATTCTACTATTCCACTATTCTACTATTCCAACTATTACACTATTACACTATTCCAACTATTCCAACTATTCCAACTATTCAATTACATGCATGTATGTGCTTTGGCTGTTTAAGATCATCCTTGGCCCGTGCTGTGAGGCTTTGAGCTGTGGTCTGGGTATTCAGAGGGTATTATTTGTCTTAAGCCAGGAAATGAGTGGCTCATTTAGTCTGCCTAGAGAGTTTGGCTGGGCTTCATACAGCAGCACAGTCTATTCAGTTTCACACAGAGAAAATGAGAGAAATGACAGAGGGAGAGTCACAGCCTAGATAGAGGTAGGCACAAACATATTGCCACTGTCGTTATCTCTTGGAAAAGGAAATGTTTTCATCTGATCCCATTTTATCTCCATCGAACATGCAGCGGTATGCCATCTCAAAACTGCGGAAGTTTATAAAGTGAGGTGTAAATTAAAGTTCTTTTTCCCCCCGATTTGTTTTATGTGTTGTTAGGATTACGATGTCTACACTGTAATTGGCAGGGATTTTTATTGAGTGACAAATGGACAGGACAGCAGCAGCC